>NC_061820.1:31424962-31427462 GCF_019202785.1 Penaeus chinensis | reverse complement strand
CACCATAACCATCATCATCACCATCACCATAACCATCATCATCACCATCATCATCATCATCACCATCACCATAACCATCCTCATCATCATCATCATCACCATCACCATAACCATCATCATCACTATCACCATAACCATCATCATCACCATCATCATCATCATCACCATCACCATAACCATCATCATCACCATCACCATCGCCTCCAGCATTCCTCCCCACTCCACTTCCTCTGCAAAAAGTGCTTCACCAGCCAAAGGTCCAGACATGCCGATCCTCACGTCATACTACCCGCCACAAGCAAGTCCTTTTAAAATGAAATAATCTATAGATTCCTAGAACTTCACGACAGAACTTTCTTTTACAACAAAAATGGAGAAATAAAATCTGGGAATTTCATTGCAGGAAAGACTTGAATGCGATTGGTATGTGATTCGAAAAAAGAACATTGAAAGATTGGGAGAGAGCGAGCGCGTGGAAAATACCCGTATGCTGCCCAATCGCAATGTAATGTCGTTGTTGTTGTTGCTTCTTTGTTTATTGAAGATCTGGGATTTTGAGGGCGGTGGTTGCGTTCAATTCATGTTAAGGTTTGGAAGAAACTTATTTTTTTATAATAATAACAACGCTAAGGAATGTACTAATACATAAAACATAAAATCTAAATGTCACTAACGCCGGAAAGTGGAGAGAAAGAGAGAAAGAGAAAAAGACACAGTAGTACAAAAGAAAAAAGAAAGACAGTACTTCTTTTACCGGAACGAAGTACGTGATCGGCGACACGCAGAGAGCCGCTGTCTTGTAACAGAATATGGAATGTTTAAGGCCAGTTTTTGTTTTATTGCTCACACTCTCTCTCTCGCTCTTTCGTTTTCCTCTCTCTCTCTCTCTCTCTCTCTCTCTCTCTCTCTCTCTCTCTCTCTCTCTCTCTCTCTCTCTCTTTCTCTCTCTCTCTCCCTCTCTCTCTCTCTCTCTCTCTCTCTCTCTCTCTCTCTCTCTCTCTCTCTCTCTCTCTCCCCCTCTCTCCTCTCTCACACACACACACACACACACACACACAAACAGACACAATTTCCACATCGTTTTTCCTGAAAGAGACACTTTAGGTAGCGCATAGATTGAGGATGATTACCAACTCAGATCAGGTGAAAATGTTGCTTACGTCACGACAAACTCTGTGCGGTGAGTTTCTCTCCTCACTCTTTCTTCTTTCTCCTCTTTTCCTCCGTGTTTGCCTTTTTTCTCTCTGTCCCTGGTTCTCTCTCTCTCTCTGTACCTGCATATCTCTCTCTCTCTCTATCTATCTATCTTGATACACACACGCATATAGTTAGATATATATATAGATAGATCGATAGATAGACATAGAATAGATACATGCATAGATATATAAGCAGATATGGATATATATATATATATATATATATATATATACATACATACACAAATGACTGCCGCGATGGTCCAGTGGTTAGAGCACTGTACTCCGACCCTATTGGTCCCGAGTTCAATTCTCCGTCGCGGCGGTCGAAAAAATGCCTGCACTCTGACTGCATGCTCGAGCCCGAAAAAAGAAGTTAAACGCAGGTGTCGTAGGGGAAGTCACCGCCGTGGCACAAGTGTTAGCGCGCCGAACCGCGGTTGATTAGGAAGGGCATCCAATCAGGCAACGATGACACTGCCATATAACCTCTCAATAGTGAATTGGGAGAGGCCTGTCCTGCAGTGGAATGAATGGCTATTAAAAAAAAAAAAAAAAAAAAAATATATATATATATATATATATACATATATAATACAAAACACACACACACATGTGTATATATCGTATACACACATATATCTATGTGCGAATGTGTGTTGTGTGTGTGTGTGTGTATTCCTGGGTATGAGTATACACTGCATCCGCTTCTGGCCCTGAGGAGTATGGAGCCACCTCTTCCACTACTGCTCCCAGGCTCCCTTCGACCCACAGTGGAACACCTGCCGGGGTCCCATCTATTGGATCACTAGAAATACGGGTAGAGGGGCGCTTTAGCCAAGGCTGGCAAACCTTCTAGAGACAGTTCTCAATAAAAATACCGTCAGGGAAGGCAACGTGAAACACCCTGACTGAGCATGTTCAATATGTGTGTTTGTGTGTATGTATGTATGTATATATATATATATATATATATATATATATATATACACATGTGTATATATATATACGTATATATATGTATATATATATATACATTTATATGTGTATATATAATATATGTACATATACATATACATATATATACATATACATATACATATATATACATACACACACACACTTATATATACATAAATATATATATATATATATATATACATATATATATGTGTGTGTGTGTGTGTGTGTGTGTAGATTACGCACGTGTGCGTGTGTGCATAATTAGTAGACTATGGAAAAGTACAAACGAGTCCCTTGAGTTCAAAATGACGTCATCCGCCATGTCCCCTGAGACAGTC
>NC_061820.1:31407462-31409962 GCF_019202785.1 Penaeus chinensis | reverse complement strand
GGTCACTTTGGTTTTCAACATATTTCGTAATTCGGTCCTCCAAGGGTTAACCTTTGTTCTCCTTGGCCAGTTTGACGCTCTGTTGTTCAGGGTGCATTGGGAATTTAGTTTCAGTACGAAATTGTAACATATGTACATGCGACATTGAGTTTTGAAATGAAATACGTGTTCCCCTAATTGTTTTGAGCAGTTTATATATATATATATATATATATATATATATATATATATATATATATATATATATGTATATATATATATGTACATATATATATAAATACATATATATATATATATATATATATATATATATATATATATGTACATATATATATACATACATATATATATATATAAGTATGTATATATGTATACATATATACATCATATATATATATATATGTATATGTGTGTGTGTGTGTGTGTGTGTGTGTGTGTGTGTGTGCGTGTGTATGTGTGTGTGTGCGTGTGTGTATGTATGTTGCATGTATAAGTGTTATCATCATTTTTACTGTTAAGATTAAACTTATCATTATCATTATTCATATTCATATCATTATTATTTTCATTATGATTATCATTATCATTATTATTGTTATCGTTACCATTATCATCGTTATCTTTATTGTTGCTATGGGTGTTACAATTATTATTATTATTATTATTATTATTATCATCATTATCATTATGATTATTATGGTGATGATTATTATTATTATGATTATTATTATAATTATTATTATTGTTATCATTATTATTATTATCATTATTATTATTATCATTATTATTAACATTATTATTCTCAATAACATTATTATTGTTATTATTGTTTATTGTTATCTTGTTATCATTATTATCATCGTTAATACTTTTATTATTACTTTTATATCATCATAGTCATTATCGTTACCATTATCATTATTATTATTACTATTAATATTTTAATTATCATTACTATTATCATTACCATCATTATCATCATTATTGGCTTCATCATTTTTATCATTATCATCATCATTATCATGTCATTATCATTATTAATGTTGGTGGTGATGGTATTATTAACTTTTTATCATTACTTTTTTTATTAAAATTATTATTGTTGTTATTATTATTAATATCATTGTTATTATTATTATTATTGTTATTATTATTGTTATTATTATTATCATTATTATCATTATCATTATCATTATTATTAGCGTTAGTATTAGTATTAGTATTATTAGTAATATTATCCTCGTCACCATCATCATCATCATCAACATTGTTTTTAATATCGCTATTATCATTATCAATATTACTATTATTGTTGTTATAATTATCATCACTATCATTATCATTATCATTGTCCTTATTTTTATCATTACTGTTATTAGCATTATCATCATCACTGTTGTAATGACTATTATCATTATTATTAGTATTAGTTCCAGTATCATTATTATTATTATTATCATTATTATTATTATCATTATTATTAGTAGTATCATTATTATAATTATAATCATTATTACTGTTTATATTTATATATCATTATAATTATTATCATTACCATGGTCATCATCACTATTACTATCACTATTATTATTATTATCATCATCATTATAATCATCTTTAATATCAACTTCATCACAATCAGTACTATCATTTTAACCACTGGCACTGTGCGTCAGGTCAATTGTCAGGTATATCAGGAACATAATAAGGTACCATGGAAGAAAATTATACAATAACATGGAATATGTATTACAAACAGCCCCTTATTTGAAAAAAAGTCGTTTCTAAGGCTTTGTTCCTCTACTTTCAATGGTCATACTTTCCACTACATTGTACTGTATCATTAGCCAAAGATACGAAATGCCGAGTACGTGTGTATAAGAATTCCTTGATAATACGTTGTTACCGTTTATATGCATTGGGATACGAAATTTCTTAACTACTTCGAAAAAAAACTTGTTGATTGTAAAGCCTTTTGACACACAAAAAGTTGCCTGTCTTGTTTGAGTCCTGTTGTGTTGCCTGTTGTTTACATAGTTGGTGGCTAATTAATTTCCTTGTCTAGGAGTTTAAATAATTGCATAATTATATCTGTATGCGGTTTAATTTACGACTTTTGCCAAAGTCCTGTAGATTTGTAACCTATATGTTATTTTTTTTTTTCTTAAATATGAGTTTGTTAGTTGAAGTCCATATATTTAAATAGTTTACATTTCTGATAGCTACAGTAAGGTCTGTGAAACAGTAATCCTTGCTTCAAAAATGATTTTACTTTTCATGAAATTCAGGCATTCATGTGCGCATTACTCTCTCATAAGTGTTGTCAACATGAGTCTTAAATCTCATATATATTCATGTATACTTCACTTTATTTACCGAGTAACTTTTAGCAGTCTTCTTTCGACTGCCAATAAAATACAATGTGCTTTATGCTGATCTAAGGTACTTTCAAAGTGTGATTTATCGGCAACAGTAGATAGGCAATCAATAGATATATTGA
>NC_061820.1:31382462-31387462 GCF_019202785.1 Penaeus chinensis | reverse complement strand
CGGAGTCTTGTGTGTGAAGTGATTCTTGGTCAGTATATTGGTTATTATTGTTGCTGTTATCATTTGTGTGTGGATGCTTGCAGTATCTGGCATGTTTATCATTTCTCTGAACTCCAGATTTCCTCATACATATATATATATATATATATATATGAATCAGTGTGTGTGTGTGTGATTGTGTGTGTGTGTGTGTGTGTGTGTGTGTGTGTGTGTGTGTGTGTGTGTGTGTGTGTGTGTGTGTGTGTGTGCATGCATGTATGTATGTATGTGTATGTATATAAGTTTATATACATACATGTGTGTGTATTTATATATGTATGTACGTATATGTATATATAAGTATATGTGTGTATGTATATGTATGTGTATGTATGTGTGTGTTTATATATATATATACATATATATAAATATATATATATATATATATATATATATATACACGTGTACATATTACATGTATATATAAACATATATATGTATATAAAAGTATGTAAACTTATAAATGTATAAATATATACATATACATATATACATGTGTGTGTGTGTTTTGAACTTATTTATGTACATCTTTCTTTTTGTCATATCAGTATATATACACGCGCGCGCGCGCATACACACACACACACACACACACACACACACACACACACACACACACACACACACACACACATATATGATTAAGCTATCCACATATGTCATTCATATAGTATACATGTGTGTTTATGTGAGTGTACTTTAGATTATATAAACATGTATAAGCATACACAATATGCTGAAAAAAACAAATCTCACATTCCCAATAAAAACAGACCTTAAGCAAACCAAATATTAATTACTGCGCATTAAAGAAGGAAAAAAACCTGACATAGAAAAGAAAAAAAATGATCGAAGGACGTGAATGAAACAGAACTTTAGTGGAAGAAATACTTCACGTGAAATATGAACCACGAAGTGTTAATAGTAAATAAATATCAGTAAATGCAAGCTATCAATATCTAAATATCAATAAAAATAGGCAGTATATATGTCAAGTACCGAAAACCACCCAAGAGGGTCACTGATGAAAACGTGTTCTTATAGACGTCTTTCTTAGTGTTTTTATTTGTTCGAAATTTGCAACACTGTAAATACTACATTTCGAATTAAACACAGGGCCTGACCGGGATTTGAACCCGGGACCTCTCGCACCCTAAGCGAGAATCATACCCCTAGACCATCAGGCCGTTGTTGGTAGACTAAAACCCCAATTTTCTTTCTTGTTTTAAGTTGTTTAGGCTGTGACATTCATACCGGTATAGGGCCGAATCACTCATAGGCCTAAATTGTATATTCTACAAAGAACCAAAGTTCAACAAGAAGGTATTGTTAACATTTTGCTTATTGCCCCAAGAAAATATTTTAAAAAGGCAAAAAAAAACTGGGTCAAAGTAGAGCATTTTGGATTCTCTTAGATTCCATTCACCTTCGTATAACTATTACTTTTCGGCAGAAGCATCTTAAGCCCTAGACTTATCTGAAACCACATATCTTACGACCCAGAGGTATGACGATCCAAACTCCGAACGACCTGGAACAGCTTAACAGTATCGCGAAAAACACTACAATGTATTAGTCCTGAAATCTGAATTACATTAGTTTACCTAAGCTTATTTTTGTATACACTTTGATGTCTGACACTTGTTCCCGCTTCATAAAAGACAGTCGGTGAGTGGTTTTCCTTGACGAATGTAGTAGATCTATGGATGGGAATTTGCATTTCTTAATTGATAGTTCCGCATTTTAGTTGTTAATCTCTTGTTTACACCCGTAAATGTTATGTACTGTAATCAGGATTTATGTGATTTTTGAAAGCAGATTTTTGCGGTTCCCGACCCTGTGCATAAGCTGATTTTTACCTAATAATATGAGAATTAGTAATGGTATGCGTACGCTCTGAATTTATATTCCGATTTATGATGGGCATAATCAATTATGAACGCAGAAAAAAAGTACGACATAGCTTGCAATTCGCATGCAATCCCCAGTAATCAATTACTGGGGATTGCATGCGATTTGCAAGCTTTGTCGTACTATTGAATTCATCCATCCTTTGTTAAGTACCATTGCCTGCTACTATTATAATGAATTTATACTTCGCAAATTGCAGCGAAAAACCGAATTCATTACATATATATTGTTTTATCGTGTGCATGAGTCGGAAAAACAAATGAATAACTCAGAAGTCTCGGTTTCATACAATGAATACCGGTAAAAGTTCACGGAGACAATTCGTGAATTCCTGTACATTTCTTCCCCCAGGTAACTGTGTTGATTGCTGACTGTGATAGTCCTCACTGCGGTTATGTGCGTTTCTTCTGGATAAAATTGGTCTTAATTCAGAGTATGGAGCATATGGAAAGAAATGCACACATACGTGTTAACATGTACAAGAATTTGCGATCTGTATTTAAAATCCCCAGCTTAAATTTTCTTTAACTGTTCTCGTAATTTTCCTCAAATCTTTATCTTTAACAATGGGTGCGATTATACTAAAACTATAGCACACTTTATACGCTGTTTCCCCAATATATCTGTGCAATTTATATTCCAAAGATCATTCCTTTGTTAATTCATACCCCAATCATTATCCGCATCTAATCCTCGTTGTGTAATAAGAACATAATCGTAGAGAAATGTAGATTTTGCAAAACAGATTGAGACTTTTTGCAAAGAATTCTCATCAGTCAGTTAACGTTGTAAAACCACCTATGAACTCACGTCTGTTGCCCCTTCTGTCAAATACTTTACAAGGGTCATCGCTTCTGCTTGTCACGGTATACGACGAGACAGCTCACCTCGTCGGGCACACGATGATAAGTATTTCTCCATTTACGGGTGGCGTAAGCGAAAGCCGTTCTGCTCAACAAAAATACCCAGTCTTATCTGATAGTTTAATGGCAAACGAATTAAAAGCAATGTATTGTGCTGATATATATGTTATTTATATGGCCATTGTAATTAGTACATGTGTTTATACATTATGTTGAATTCATCAATCCTTTGTTAAATACCAATGCCTGCGACTATTATAATGAATTTATAATACTTATAAATTCATTACATATATATTGTTTTATCGTTTATATTTTATATATTGCTGGCAATGAACTCAAATCCCATGCAGCATAGTTTGAGCAAGAGCCCTTGGAACATTGGCTGAAGCGTGATGATGACCTCTGAAGGCCAAATGTAAAGCCTCCAGATATCGTCTCACTAAAATAATTTCGACGTTCCAAACGCCAGGAGGATGGGCCTCAGAACCTGACGAAGAACACACAAATGGAGTCACCGCAGCTAAATACACACACACACACACACACACACACACACACACACACACACACACACACACACACACACACACACACACACATCTATATGTGTGTGTAATGGTGATTATAACAATAATAACGATGGTGATATTAATAAGAATATAAGAATAATAATGATCATGATAATAATAATAATTATCATAATAATATATATCATGATAATATTAATCGTAATAATAATATTAATAACGACAACAATAACATTAATTACAATAGATAACAACAATAGCAATAGCAAAATAAAAATAATAACAAATATGATAATAACGACAATGATGTTAATGAACGCTGAAAAAAACTATGCTAGAAAGTGCTCTCAGGTCCAAGCACAGGGGTTTTGATGAACACCGAAGCCTACGGATCAAAAACCCAGGAGTCATTCACTTATCACACTAATTCCATGAGTTAATCATTTATGAGAAATTATATGATCGAATCAAATGTCAGATAAAATATAGATCATTGTGAATATGACTGTATGTTGTTACATGTCAAAATATCCTTGTATGTTTAACATTACAAAGTAATCAATCTATGATATTAATCAGAAATTACTAAACTTCTTACTACAGAAAGCATATTCTGATTAGAAACTATAATACATGCAGTAAAGTTTCATATAGTACAAACTTAAGTAACGTATGTGAGTTATATATATATATATATATATATATATATATATGAATGAGAATGAATATCTTCACAATAGAAGAGTTGTATTTGACCGGTTTTGATTATATCTTCGTCGGATGTAATCGAAAACGATCAAATACATGTTTTGTATTGTGAAGATATCCATCCTCATTCATACATTTTCTACGTATGCACTTCTGTATGTATGTATGAATGTATGTATGTGTTTAATGTGTGTGTGAATAGATGTATATATATTACTTAAGTTTTGCAAGCACAGGAGCATCACCATTATCACTATTCTTGTTATTACCATTATATTTTCATCCTTATTAGTATTACTTTTACTACTATTACTGTTATTTGTTATCACTACCATTACTATTGTCATTATCATTACCATCATCGACACCATCACAATCACCACCAACATCATCATAATCATCCTCATTACCATCATTACCATTATTATCATTATAGTTATTGGTAGTCGTAGGTATGAATGAGAATCAGTATTTTCACAGAACAAGAAGATATTAATGGTCATTCACACGTTTATCTAAAAGCAATTTGCAATAGTTTATACATTTACAGGGGAATTATATATATATATATATATATATATATATATATATATATATATATATATATATATGTATATATACGTGTATTACATTCGTATCCATATATTTAGAGTAAAGACATTGTGTCGCAAATGTCTAGGACATATTCTTAGAGTGTCGCCATACTATAAGGGTATTATGAGCACTGAAAACAGGAGGGAGGCGCAAGTAGTTTTTACTTAACATTAATAACACCTCATATGTTACGTAATTTAGTATACTTTCTCTTCTAGCAACAATATGTTTTGCTGCTGCTGTTATTATTTCCAAGCGTAATTCGACTTGTTCTACAAAACACCTAGACCTACCATTAGGGCACACAGGGAATATGAGCATATACGTGTTCTCAGACCGGTTTGTACATTATTTT
>NC_061820.1:31369962-31377462 GCF_019202785.1 Penaeus chinensis | reverse complement strand
CCGAGAAGCAGGGAGACAAGCCTCACATGCAGACCTATGAGGTGGATCTCAACACGTAAGTTATTATTCTGAAGTTGTGTGGGTATGAATCATCATTTATTTGTCACAGTATTCTCTCTGATATTCAAATTTGAAAATAATTTATTGAGAGTTAGAGGACTGACTTGATTTTTGGAAGTGCTGCAATTTAGTGTTTTGATTGTAAAAAATAAATTAATGCTTCCAGCTGTGGTCCCATGATATTGGATGCGCTGCTTAAGATTAAGAACGAGATCGACCCTTCCCTGACCTTCAGAAGATCATGCCGAGAGGGAATCTGCGGATCTTGCTCCATGAACATTGGTGGTGTTAATACACTGGCCTGCATCAGGTATTTGAAATATTACTTCAGATGCACTGTTACCAGATTTTTTAGCATTAAGATCATGTTAGATGTTATAACATTTTTGGAACTGAAGCTAGAAAATTTTGCATATACACAATATCACAGTATGAATCATATATTGTACTTTAAATGGTACTTTCTCCACAGCAAAATCGACACAAACTTAAACAAGGCAACAAAGATCTACCCCCTTCCTCACATGTACGTCATTAAGGACTTGGTTCCTGACATGAACAATTTCTATGAACAATATCGTTCAATCCAGCCCTGGTTACAGCGTGAGGATGGTCTCAAGCCAGGCGATCAGCAGTACCTGCAGTCTGTTGATGACCGCAAGAAGCTGGTAAGTTTATTCTTTATATATTTATGGATATGGATTTATAATGCTTATTGATAGTATATTTTTTAGTTCTTATTGTTAGTATATTTATAGATATGGACTTATAGTACTTATTGTTAGTATATTTACACTGCCTACATTGCATGTTAACTGGATGTGATATTTTGTAAAATGAAAGTTCCTTTTTCATTTAATTGTGAAGATCAAGAGATAGATAAGAATGGATATATAGATATGTTCCAATAATAATAAGGCTTTCCCCATCCCTCTTATCTCTCAGGATGGTCTTTATGAGTGCATTCTTTGTGCTTGCTGTTCCACCTCCTGCCCATCATACTGGTGGAATGGAGACAAGTACCTGGGGCCAGCAGTCCTCATGCAAGCCTACCGATGGATCATTGATTCTAGGGATGAAATGTCTGAGGAACGTCTGAAGAAGCTACGTGATCCTTTCTCAGTGTACCGTTGCCACACCATCATGAACTGCACAAAGACCTGCCCTAAGGTAATGGACTGGGAACATAATTTTATAGGTATTAATGTGTGTACAAAGATATGAAGAACACAACCACTATAGTAAATTTTAAATTTTAAAAAAGATGTATTGAAAGACTCGGTTATAATGAAATTTACGGATAATTAACTGTTACACTAGTAGCATTTTTAAAATTTTGTATATTGAAATTGAGGTTGCCAACAGCATAAAACACATTTTTATTCTCCTCCAGGGATTGAACCCAGGAAGAGCCATCGCAGAGGTGAAGAAGCTGCTCTCAGGCATTGCCAAGAAAGGAGAACCTGGCCTGAACCCCATGGGAGCCAACTAAGAGTCGTGTAAATTCTGAGAATGCATCACAAGTAAACTCCAAAGACATTCTGATAATACTCTCAGAAGTATTGACCAAGGAAGTCGAGTACAATTGCTTAGTGAAGAAAAACATGGGTTCTCGCACACATGTCTTTAGTGGGAATGATTGATCTCTTTAGGTAAAATATTTATGAAGTTGAGTGGAAAAGCATAAAGGCAGACAATGTAGTCTTTTGAGATTAAGCACCAGTAGTTAGACTGAGAGATTTTGCACTATCTACCTAATTTATCCAGCCGTGACAGAAGTGCTTCAGCTACATTTACTTAATCTCAGTTGGTCCTGTTCTGCTGTACAGTAAATGTGTATAGAGAAAACTAATAATCAATGATAACACTAAACGCATGTATATGTGCAGGGTTCATGGATAAATGTGTAGATATATTTCCCCTGAAAATAATTCATGTACATATTCACCACTTCAGAATTTTTCATTTTCTCAATGAAATATTGAATCTGCTGTATCACCCATACAAATAAAGGGTATGAAGGGATTTACTTTATTTTCTTGTATTAGTCCAGATTTGTGATGGTGCATGAGGAGAGAGTGAATGTTGTTCAGTGTCAATGAGAGATGGTCTGTATTATCAGGTTGTAATAAATATTTAAGCTTTATGTACTCTATAGCTATCCCCCAGAAGGTGTTTTGAATTATCATAACTGCTGACTTCATCAAAAACACTATTTCATGCAAAAAAGATAATTTTCATTTTAACATACATAAACAGAAACATGGCCATTGCTAATCATATGACCATCTTTACATTGTCCTCATCTCAGATCATGTATGCAGAAACTGTTACCACTTTCTATGAATTCTAGTTCATATGAAAGTCACACAGGTTATTTACTGATATAAACAAACAAATGAATTTCTCAATGTTTCATAGTCCTTTGTGCTTTAAAAATCAAAGGGCTAATTTGTTAACTCATGGATGGTTTAGGAAGAACACTAAAGCATTTGAAAAGTACATATCAGTTTGAAGCTTAGGAGAGAATTACCTCTTTTCTCTTTTTTTTTTTTCTTTATCTGAAAACACCTTGAATAAATGTTAAGCTATTGATGTGTCAAATCATTTTGTCTTAATGTGAAATCTAGTAATAAGTTTTCATTGCTTATTTGATAGTTATCTGCATTCATGAGATGAAGGTCTTATGGATACACATATTATAGTCTTTTCAATTTTCCAGTTCATTTCTATGAATGCAGTCTGCATTTGGAACAGTGCTAGAATTATCACAGCACAAATCTTAAGGCAGCTTTTTTCTATTAGGCATTGGACAGTGCATGTCATTTCTGTTGCAATATTTATTAAATTACTATTGAAGAGATGTTTAAATTTTATGATAATTGAAATAACTTCTCTGGGATAGTTAATAAGATATATCAGTGGATGAGAGTGAATGATGGTTGAAACTGTGCAAAAATGAAAACAGCATCTTTATCACTGAATGTCAGTTCACAGATTTAGCTGTTAGGATACGATAATACAAAACATAATTATGAGACATCAGTTGAAATCTCTACTGTTACTGAAAATGAGAGTATTGTACTTCTTTCACGTGATTGCATGTAGTTATTGGTAAGGTATTCTTAATGTCCTTGAATGACAAGTGCCTAATTATATAACCAAACAATGGTTGATGCTTAATGATTAAAACAAATAAATATGCTAGACATCAAAGGTCTTATAGCACTATGGTAAAGTATTGTGGCAAAAAGGGTAACAATGCGTTGACAGTCAGGATAAGTGGACAGAAGGGAATCAAGAAGAGAAGGAAAAAGGTAATGGAAAGGGTATGAAGAAAAGACCAAGCAAAATTTGTTGAGGTGAGGGTTGGGGCCCAAGGCAGGGGTGATCCCCCTACATTGGGCCTCAATCTCCATCTCCCAAGACCCCCCACAACAATAATGAGCCTGGGATTTCGGAGACGGATCAAACAATACATATCTATAGAGTATGCAGTAGTTAATATTCTTTCCTTCTCAGAAATCTCCCTTTATATACTAGCTTTTTTTCTTAGATTACAAACATGCATAGTAATGCCTTGTGGAAAGCATGCTCTAGATTATGATCCAGTTTAATTTCAGAATATTTATTATGATTACATTTACCAGGTGTCTCTTCTTTTGCTTTGCTGAATGTACTGTAGACACATGAGAGAAGGTTCCATTGTGACAGACTTTTCCCCAACATCTGCAGGCAAACTATTAAAATGCCCATATTGGAAGTCATTTCACAAGAATGATTGGGATTTTAAGTTACTTTATGGACCATATTGGGCACTAGTTTCACTTCAAGACTGGACATGTAAATAAAACAAGTGTGCCTGCTGACCATGTTTGGTACCAAGCCAGGCCAAGTGAGGACTGCTCTGTCTTGTAGAAGGGCAGTCACTAAAGATGTCCTTAAAGTTTTTCTAGATTTTTTAAAAGTAATTTGAAATGCTATGACATCTGGGTTACTTTAAACTTCAAAAAATGTTTAATTAAGAGGAATTTAAAGGAAGAAAGATTTATATCTACAGTTTTTTTAACTATATTAATACAAACATTAAGCAAATCCATTATCAACTGAGAACTTTTCTTCATAATTTACTAGCATTTTGAAAATGTTAAAAAATATTTATTATACTCTGGTATACTCCACCAAAGACAACATAGCTCTCACTTTAATGTGTATATACAGTATGGGTTCAGTTTACATACACATACTTGGTTATTTGGAATATTTGAATTCTGTGAACAAAATATTCTACCTGGCAAGGCAACCAAACATTGAATTGGCACATGAAGAAAAACTTTACTTCTTTTGCCATTTTCAAATCACTTAAAAAACAGGGTAACAGAAACAAAATATTTTCACATCAACTTTACTATATACACATTGATCATCTCATTAAAAAAAGGTAAATAACAAACATGAGTTCAATGATGACATGAGTAATGCAGAAATAAGTTCTATGACATGAAATATGCTGCAGGTCTTTACTTTAAGGCTAAATGTTGGTCATTTCTATACATTTCAGGAATAATGACTTAACAAGAACCTAGCTGCTTTAACAGACAGTTCCTCTACAAAACTAATTTTAATGTGTACAAAAAAAGAAAAAAATTATAATCCCACTGGAATAAACATGTTCCATGCGATGATATTAGTCAACCCCAAAAATAAGAGACAGCAGTTCTCTTTCCATCCCCTAGAAGACTGTGTAAGGAAAGCCTTGTACTCTGCCTTCACTTGCACCTATACATCTCATCCCATATGGATCAGTCACTCTTTTCAGGCTTGTAGAACTGTCGGCACCTTTCCTCAAAGACCTTTAAACTGCGTTCTCTAACAATCTCCTCAATGGTCATTTCATTCTGCAGTTCTCGGATCTGGAAAATGAAATATATATATATAATTTTTTTCCTTTCTTAGTTTCATTCATCCCACATTTGGGATGAATAAAGCTACCAATTTTAATTAGATAAACTATATCAATTAACACATAGTAATAACATTTAACTAATATCTGATCACATAAATCATAAAAAAAAAAAAAACACTGACAAGACAAATTAACACCAAAAAACACAAAATGCAACAAAAGCAAGAACACAGCGAAAGCAAATCCCAAACAACTGACCTTGCTCTGTTCATTACGCAGACTTCTCATGAACTTCGCATCATCCCTTTTGGCTACCATGTCCTCCCTCATCTGGCGAACCTTTTCTCGCGCATTAGACATGCAGTGTTCAATTAGCGCTCCTCTTCGCTGGTATGTGTTATCCAACTGTGGATAAAAGCAATGACAAAATGAGTTGCAGGCGCTATAATGAAAACAAAACCAATGATTCTGATAACAAAGATGATGGAGGTGGCAGTGGTGATAACGAGTGAAGTTGAAGTTGATATTGATGATGGTGATAAAATGATAATGATAATGATAATGATGACAATGACAACAACAATGACAATGATAGTAATGATGATGATGAAAATTACTTGCATTCCTTTCTCCTTATAAAAGTTGTTATAGTTCAAGTTTGAGATAAAAGATAAAACTGATTTTATATTCTGCTCTACTCATCAGGTGCATTACAATTACAAACATTAAAACAAATACCTAGTCATATATGCTACTCAACTGTTACAAAACTGCTAAAATAGGACTTTTCAAGTATGTTTACAAGAAAAAAAATTCACTTATTCTAAGGTAAGAATCTCAAGTCAATTTCTAAAAGATGTTAATGCATCATAATGGCACAAAGGAATGTTTTAATGAAAAGAAGGGGGAAAAATTTACAACATTTCCTTTACGACTTAAATAGCTTGAAATTTTTCGTAGAAGAGAAGGAGAAAGGCACTGATTTTACGAGATGTCAAAAAAAATGTCTAATATATCTTAATAATGTTAAATTCATCTACAAAATTTATCTGTCTACTCGCATATCCATTAATACACACTCAAATTCACTCACATACCATTGGTAACCATACATTTTTTTTTATTATTATTATGAAGTTCAGATATTACTTAATAGGAATAACACACCAAGGATTTTGTTAATGCCTGTTCTGCCAATAACACCATTAAGACCAGTATATCATATTTGAAATCATCTATCAAATGGTCAACCTATGTCCAGATGAAAGTCTCTTTATAACAAGAATTCAGTAATAGAACAGATAATTTCCTCTTCATTCAAAGGCAGAAAACAAAATTTACAAACCCTTCTGCCTTTCCAATATAACAAAATATTCCTTTCACATTCAGTCCATACTCAAACCTTGTATAAGGCCAAACTACAAAAATTGGTAGCTTCTTGGATATTCCTTTTTTCTAACTCAACAATTATTCAAATAAAGCTCAAGTTTACTCTGGAATGACCTAACTACCTGGGGCACAATGCTGCAGCACATAAATTTTACCAAGTGCAAAATGCATTTGAGGAATAAATTGTAATATATCCAAGATTAAATAGCCATGTGTGAAGATTATTACCCTACAGCAAAAACAAGTTGGTATATATTATTTTAGCATTCACACAGAAATTCCAAGAGGTGCCCAATTAAGTGTGTGTGGCCAAACCTCAAAGTCACAGCCAAAAAAATTAAACAGATATTCATGAAAGCCAAAAACAGATCCTTTTTCAAGTTGGGGTCAGAAGATCGAAGAACAAGGGAGCCACCCTGCGACAGAACACACAGGGAAACATCCTGTCCTCCTTACCACATCACAGAAGTTCACTCACAATCTAAAATGAAAGGAGAAATATGAAATCATGAATTAACTTTTTGTCTTGCTGCTGTTCCATTTTGCTATGTGCATGGAGAAAACAAAAATGACTACATGCAATACATACAAGGGTTTGGAAAGATACAATTATTTTTTCCTTAAATTGTTTTCTTATACTATCTATGTAAATATTCCATCTGAAAGCTTCCTCAGTGACATGTATATTGAAAAGATAGAAACCATAGTTGACATCTATATCTACCGAGATTCATTCATCTCTCAATCCAATAATTTCTCTTCTCTTTCAGATAATGCATTTAAAAAACTTTTAATAATTCTTTCATATTTCTCCTTCAATCCAAAAATCAATTCTTGTTTCTAGATAATAAAAAAGGATCTGCTTTCAGTTAGAGCAATTTATTTATATATAATCCCAGTGTTCATACAATAACAAAAACACTGCATACAGGATATAACATTCTGACATATATCTTTAGTAGTTAACAGTGTAATCAGCAAACCACAGCATAGTAACACCTTGTAATGCATATTATTTACTGTGTTATAAATATACATCTAGCTAAAGAATAATGTAAATTCTTCACAACTCAATCACATTTGTATCCTGTAGACAGCCTTCTTACCTTATATAGCTATTTTATATATTAAGTATTAATACATAT
>NC_061820.1:31352462-31364962 GCF_019202785.1 Penaeus chinensis | reverse complement strand
GCATGCTATTGACAAAAATAGTGAAGTTACCCCACATTCATTATTTTTTTTTTTTTTTTTAAGATTGTCATTTTTTTTTTTTTTTTTTTAAGGTACTTCCTATTTCTGGCAACTCATCCTATATGCAAGAACTGAATATGAAAAGAAAGAAATGTCCTCTACTGTAAACTCGTGGAAATACGTAAATACGTAGCCTCCGCGGCATAAAATAACCGGTTACCAGGATAACAATTTAAATAACATTTCTCGTCTTTAACCCGGCACACAAGAACCTCCTTACATAACGCCCACATTTCGAATCTGCAAACTTCCCCATCCAAGAGCAAATAATGAACATAGAATCTACGTTAGACCACCATAACACAGTTAACTGAAATTTCCAACTTCCAAAAACGACTTATTTTATTCACATCGTCTGCTCCGGACCCAATCAGCTGAGATCCGCCGCCGATTTTTAAATTTCGTCTTTTTATAATCTAATACAACATTACTTGCACCCTCTTCCACAGAGTCTATTGTAAACCTTCATAACAATAACTCAAGCATAGTTAATTAGTGATTCTGTCCTTAGAAATGGGTTAGTTTAGTAATAATTACCGTGATGTCCTCGCATGATACTGTGTTGGTCGCGGCCATGCTTGCGTTCGTCCGAATGCGCCAGATTTACTGACTTCGGCTTCTGCTGAGAAAAATAAACTCTAACATTCCTTAAATTTTATGCATTATTCATTATCTTGGAATTTTTATTTTTTGTATGATATGGTCTAAATGTATAAATGATGTTATATGATTTTTAAAAATCCCTTTTGGATCCTAGATTTGATGTCATTCGGGGATTAAGACGTACTGGGTCGCCTAGTAGCTAAAATGAATAATAAGAAAGTTGACTTTAACAATAAATTTAATTTGTATCGTAGAATAAAAACTCGTAAGAGACATGAATATTCTTCATCGAAATTCTACTTAGCATATTTTTTTGTTAATTAGACAATTTGAGATAAAGAATATTCATTTTTTCTGCATCGTATCAGTTAGCAAATTGGCATAAGTTATAGTGTTCAAAAGAAAAAAATATTATTTAAATGCTTATGGAAGGTTATATTACGAAGAGCAATGGCAATTTACTATAAGCGATACATAACAAACCTGATCAAAACTTATGTAACCCATATTTTCATTTCTTTCTCATCTTATGACTTGCAAACTCGTTACACCAGCCTCAACATCCAAACCTAATACGAAAAAGAAAATGACCCGTACTAAGTATAAATTAAATAAATAAATGAATAAAAGTCTGCATAAGATACACAAATGTATCCTTTCTTTGGAAAACATTCCTGAATTGCTGCATATTAATGCAAATCATTCGAAAATTAGAGGTTGACTCCTTGAACTAAAAGGCAAATGTTAAGTTATCGATTACTGACTTGGACATGAAAAATCTTTATACTGTTATAACAATAAAGGTATTATGCAATAGCTTCAATATAAGACACGTGATCTGTGATGCATTTGCCGCTTCATGTAAATATGATCTGATCAAGTTATGATTAACAAAGTTACAGAATATAACGAAATAACCAAGATGTAACGTAAGAAGAAAGACAATTTATAAGTAGATTACATATTTTATGTATTTCTAATGTTGATAGAAAAAATGGCATCATTTATTTAGAAGAAACACCTCGGGTTATTTATTGTTAAGATTTTGCATCAACTTAATCTCAATTAAACTTACTGTGCTTATTCTTCTCAGATACAGTTTAAAATGTGGATTTATGACTGCAAATACTTAATATCCCACAGACACTTAGACAATAAATGCAAAAATATCACTGGAGACTATTGAATAAACTGTCTAAAAGAAGAACAAAATTCATCACTTTTTCATATTCAGCATGCAGACCTGTCATTCTCTCTCTCTCTCTCTCTCTCTCTCTCTCTCTCTCTCTCTCTCTCTCTCTCTCTCTCTCTCTCTCTCTCTCTCTCTCTCTCTCTCTCTCTCTCTCTCTCTCTCTCTCTCTCTCTTCTTTTCTTGTTTAATCCAAGAAGGTATGATTTTGGGATTTTCTAGATTCATATTGGCCTGTATGTACAACTGACTGCTGTATATAAACATAAACCCGACATTTAAAAAGAAGGGAACGAACAAACGAAATGCAGAAATCGGCGAAGCAAAGTTCGTTATCTCAGATACTGTAAAATCGGGGAATAAACGTTAAACTTTACAATTACAGGGGGAAAATCATTTAATGCCCAATGCGTTATAAAAGGAAATAACCTCGATGAGCATGGAAAATTACCGTGACGTTTCGAACTCGCCAAGAGTTATTTATCAGACAAACAAATAATCATTATGGCTTAATGTTTGTTATTTATTCGTCTCATTGATGAGTTCGAAACATCACGCTCATTCTAAATTCTTACTGGCTGTGTTTCATATTATGCTTTAAGATATTACACAGGTTTTTTGCAAGTCATGCACACTGCTTATATTAAGTCGAATATTCTCTCTCTCTCTCCTGGAGGCGCAGGAAGTCCAAGCTGGATCAAAGCTCACGAATGTGTGTGTGGAGACAGCAAGATCCATGTCAGCGGTGATACAGGCATGCGGATAGGATTGTCTGTTCCTGTTAGTAGGAGGTCGTGATCCTGAAGGGGCCTTGATATAAATTATGAAAGTGAAGCAATGAAGAAGAGTTAAATTATCCAATATGAATAAGTGAAATGAGAGAATAAACATGAATCAGTAAGCCTGTATTTCATACCAGGGCTCGGCCATCTTGCTAGAGACGGCCTGTGAACGTGTTACATTTTCTTGCCCGTTTTTTTTTTTTTTTCTAATTATGTGACAAGCTTGGTCAGGTACGAGTTGCAAGCCATGTTACTGACACTAATTCCAAGGTCTATATAAGTACTACTTATAGATCTTGACTAAGTCTACCCTCCCGAATACGAACCGATGGAGTACGGGAAATAATTTTACACACTTTAATGAATTTTGGTCTTGAATCTTTTCAGTTTTTATTAATTATGATATCACCATTAGATATAATCAAAACACTGGTATTCAGAATGAGGATAATTTTAATGATAATGCTAAATTTGACGATTATAATAACGATGTAACGGTAGTAGTAGTGATTTTACGATAATACGGTAATATAATGATGGCAATGATAACGACATGCAATTTTATGCTATCTGTGCATAATCAGGTGAACCCTTTATGAGAAGAAGAAACTAGAATTTCTTCGTTTTTCTTAAACCGGGTACATTCATTTATATTTATATCTATATTTACATTTCTATCTGTCCATTATTTATTTATCTACATATTGTTTATTTAACGATATGTATATCTATATGTGTACATAAATATATATATGTATATATATATATGAATGTATGTATGTATATGAATGTCCAGCATTATAAGAAAAAGACCAGTCGCTCCCAAACAGTATGCACGAAACTCCCATCCCCCCAAAAAAGTTACACTTCCTCAACCTCACCAAAAAAGTAACATTTTCTCAACTTCCATCCCTCCTAATAGGTTACAATTCCCCAACTCCCTGAGCCCCCAAAAAGTAAGTTACAATTCCCCAACTGCCCCTCCTAAAAGTTACAATTCCCCAACTTCCCCCTCCAAAAATTTTACAATTCCCCAACTCCTTTCCATCCCCCCCAAAAAAAAGTAAATTACAATTCCCCAACTCCCCCTCAAAAAAAGTTACAATTCCCCAACTTCCCCCTCCAAAAAAATTACAATTCCCCAACTCCTTTCCATCCCCCCCAAAAAAAAGTTACAATTCCCCAACTCCCCCTCCAAAATAATTACTATTCCCCAACTTCCCCCTCCAAAAATATTACAATTACCCAACTCCTTTCCATCCCCCCCAAAAAAGTTACAATTCCCCAACTCCCTTCCCTCCTAAAAAGTTACAATTCCCCAACTCCCTTAGCCCCCCAAAAGTAAGTTACAATTCCCCAACTCCCCCCCTCAAAAAAAGTTACAATTCCCCAACTCCCTTCCCTCCTAAAAAGTTACAATTCCCCAACTCCCTTCCCTCCTAAAAAGTTACAATTCCCAACTCCCTTCCCTCCTAAAAAGTTACAATTCCCAAATCCCCCTCAAAAACAAATTACATTTCCCCAACTCCCCCCTTCCAAAAAAGTTACAATTCCCAACTCCCCTTCAAAAAAATTTACAATTGCCCAACTCCTTCCCTCCCTCAAAATAATTGCATTTCCCCAACTCCCTTAGCCCCCCAAAAGTAAGTTACAATTCCCCAACTCCCCCTCCAAAAAAAGTTACAATTCCCCAACTCCCCTTCCAAAAAAAGTTACAATTCCCCAACTCCCCCTCCAAAAAAAGTTACAATTCCCCAACTTCCCCCTCCAAAAATTGTACAATTCCCCAACTCCTTTCCATCCCCCCCTCAAAAAAGTTACAATTCCCCAACTCCCATAGCCCCCAAAAGTAAGTTACAATTTCCCAACTCCTTTCCATCCCCCCCTCAAAAAAAGTTACAATTCCCCCACTCCCATAGCCCCCTAAAAGTAAGTTACAATTCCCCAACTCCTTTCCATCCCCCCCTCAAAAAAAGTTACAATTCCCTAACTCCCATAGCCCCCCCAAAAGTAAGTTACAATTCCCCAACTCCTTTCCACCCCCCCCCCCCACCCTCCAAAAAAAATTACAATTCCCCAACTCCCCCCTTCCAAAAATGTTACAATTCCCCAACTCCCTTCCCTTCACCCCCTCCCCCCCCCCCAAAAAAAAGGTCTCTCTCCCCAACGGCCTCGCCAATCTGGGTCGCGTCAGGGCTGCCCGGGTGCTGGCGGCGTAAGCGACCCGCGAACCAAAACAAGAAGGAGTGAGTCGAGTCGTGACGAAACCTGCCTTGCTGTGATGAAGATTGAGTGGAGGTTTCTCTTTTGAAGGTTTTTGCTCCCTCTCCGTGTTCTTGTGGGTTAGGTTTGCAAGGGATTTGGAGGGTTCTATTATGTGGTGAGGGGAGATTTTGAAGTTGAAGTTTGTTTGTTTTTGTTTTTTTTTAATGGGGTTAGAGGGAAGGTCTTTTTGGGAAGGACGATTGTTTGGAGACTTTTTTGTTTTTTCTTTTCTAACGATACCGGTCCAGTTAGAAAACTAGGATATTTTTTTTTTTTCCTCAAAACTTCTTATCGGTTTAAGGAAGGAAGCCATACAAACTCAACTGATGAAGGATTGTTTTTGCCTGTAATATGTCGTCAAGATTTTGGTTCCTTCAGTTAATGTTACCTTGAGTGATGCACGAAGATAGAGGGAAATGGAGCATAAGAATAAATTAATAAACAGTTACAGCTGGAGCAACCTCCTGTTTACCAGGAGGTTGCTTGGTAACTACACACTTACACAGCTAGAGTTCTTAATGTTACGTTTTTTTGTAAGTTGGCATGAAGTGCTAATTAAATGGGGGGTACAGAATAAATAGAAGGTAGGATTTGGATTTTGGGGTTTGCATGATTGCCTGGTTTTGTGACTCTGGAGGGTGCGTCGCTCTCAGTAACAAATACTGCTTCATTCGGTAATGTTTATGGCTTGCCAGAGTGCCCCCAAGGTTGTCAGTTGAAGTAATGGTACTTGGTCTGAGTCACTTTGTTAACAGTTACCAAGACTCGCATATTTCCTGAACTGATCATGTACGATGCAAAAAAGAACAGATTCGGGCATATTACATTGTGAATAGTAATAATAAAAATTATCATTGCAGGGCTTGATGACTTTGTAAAATATGAAATAAAATTACTGTTTTTTTTTAATGTTCCTATGGTGTAGCTTCAGTTATTTTATGGGTAATCTAAGAGATAAACTTTGTTGCTAATGTTAAAACATATGAATTGCATTTTATTAATCTTGGCAACATGCAGTATTTTAGCCTGTTGAAACCATATTTAATGTTACTGGGAAGGTATGTTATATAGTGTATCAAGGCAAGTGTAGAATAGATATAAATGTACTGGAAATGATACACTGCACTAATAATTTATACCAAAGGTTCTAAGGAGGTGACACTTGCATCCAATGACTTCTGTCATAATAGTAGCCATTGACCTACAGTTCTCAAGAAAAAGCAGTATTTACATAGATCAAGAATGAAATTGGTTCAAGTTGTTTGTGTTGGATTTTGCATTTGGATAGAAGATAGGTAGATAAAAAAAGATATATATACATATATAGTTATAAAAATCTATCTCTATATATATATATATATATATATCTATATTTAAATATGTACATGTATATCCATCTATCTATCTATCTATCTATCTATCTATCTATCTATCTATCTATCTATCTATCTATATATCTATATATCTATATATCTATATATCTATATATCTATATATCTATATATCAATATATCAATATATCAATATATCAATATCTATATATCTATATATCTATATATTTGTATCTATGTATATATGTATATATGTATGTATGTATATATGTATATATGTATATAAGTATATATGTATATAAGTATATATGTATATATGTATATATGTATATATGTATATATATATGTATATATGTATATATGTATATATGTATATATATGTATATGTATATATATATATATATATATACACATACAAATACATATGAATACATATATATACATATATATACATATATATATACATATATATATATATATATATATATATATATATATATATACATGAAAGATCGAATAATGCAATACCGCATTGTTATATATCTATATCAATGCGGTATTGCATTATTCCATCTTTCATATATATACACCTCAGTATATCTGACTTCGGTTTCGAATTTCTAAATCAATTTCCACCGAGTGCCCATGGGGAGTGTGTGTAAAACCTCACTACCATTACTCATGTATGAGTAGATAGGTAATGTGTATGGAGCTAGTTAGATCCTAATTGCACACTCCTTTTAGTGGGTCGTGTGGCATGGTTGGTTTAGTACTGGCCCTCCAGTCTCAGACCCAGAGTGACCTAGGTTCGAGGCCAGGTCAGGGAGGATTGTTATATATATATATATATATATATATATATATATATATATATATATATATATATAATAATAATAATAATAATAATAATAATAATAATAATAATAATAATAATAATAATAATAATAATAATAATAATAAAAGGATGACCAAATTACTTTTTTTCTTACTCTGCTGTCGTAATTTTCTAATCTCTTGCGCTAAACAAAATAAAGAGTCGTTTGACTTATACTGGTGCTGATGTTACTGTAATGTCATATAGAAATAATAATAATTGGTGGTCATAAAATATCGACATTCAATTTATTACCTTAATCAGATAATACCTGCATTTTGTTGACAGATTTTTTATCTTTGATACATATTCTACTGCTATTGCTTGGTCAGATGTAACTAAGACTTCCTGAAAACTTTATGCCCAAATCATAATTTTCATCCTTCCATTCAACAGGTTATGAGTAGTGGACCATCATGGGCAGGAGGGCCAGCATGCCCCCAGTGGCCATATGTAGGACCGGGTAATGGTCCGCCACCACAATGGGGTGCTTCAGCAGGTGGAATGCACCAGTACCCTCACAACCAGCCACCTCCTGTAAATGCTCCACCACAAAACTGGGCAAACGCTCATGGACCTCCTCCTATGTATGGAGCACCAAATCAAGGCATGCCTGAAGCTGCTCCCCCTGATCACTATGCTGTAGCTCCTCAGACCTCCATGCCAAATCAGTATAATGTTCCCCAGCACAGTGTACCCCAAGGCCCTCCCTCAGGCACCCCCTCAGGCCTACCATCTAATGGACATTTTGGTCCCCCTCCAGTGAGGTCATGTCCTGGACCTGTTGGCATTCCTCAATGCCCCTCAGTTGTCACATCTGGACCCCTCTCGCTTACGCAGTTTCCACCTCCAGGGCCTTCACCTGGCCCACCTCCTGGCCCAGGCTATGTTGGAACCCCCATGTATGGGTGGGGAGTGTCTCCTCCTCCTTCTTCACAAATGGTGCAGACTGGCCAGCCTCCCCCTGGCTCTGCTTGGGGTGGTGTCAGCCCAGGGGATATACATCACCAGACGTGGCAGGGCTCTGATTGGGATTCAGAGAGACCTCATAGACCTCACACTGAAGACCTTTCAACTAGGTCTGGTATTGACCGGAGTGGCGTGCCATCAAGAAACAGCTACCGGGACAATAGCAGAGGGAGAGACCATGATTCCTCTATCCATGGACAAGACAGGTCTTCTCAAGTTTCTTCAAGGTCAGGGTAAGCTTGACTTTGCAGTTTGTAGAATTTTGTGCAAAATCATGATTTTGTGTGTACTATTTGAAATTTGATATTTACCTCCTCTTTAGTGAAGAGCATTTTATTTATTCATTATTATTATTTTCTAAAAGTTAAAACAGTATAAAAAATCAAAATTAAAATGGAAGACTATTAATCACTTGTATATGACCATAGGTATGAAGATGATCTTTGTAGTATAGACTCAAGATACAAGGAGAGTAGAAGCTACTCTGATGCTTACTCTAGCAATGGATGGCGTGATAGACACGGCAGGAGGAGGAAAAGATCAAGAAGTCCCTCTGACTACTCATCTAGAAGAATAGAGTCTAGAAACCGCACAGAGCCTCGAAGGTGCTCAAGGGATTCTCGCGAAAGGTGGGATATGTGTATGAAAGTAAAGAGTAATAGTAAGATACTGCACAACTAGTTTCTGCCATAGTTTAGAGGTTGATATTTTATGTCAAATTAGCAACATGCATATGTGCTATAAAAGCAGATATTGTTGATGGGAAACCATTTTAATTTCATAAGGGTTTGTACTCCTTCTCATATCTCACATTTTCATGTGCCATACTAATTCTTGATATATTTTATTGATTTAATTTACACATCAGCACATGAGCCATGATAGATATAGTAGTATATAAGATATAGTAGATATGTCAGTATACAATTTATAATTAAAAAAGAATATGGAAACAATCTTTGTGTTATTTATTCCAGATCTCGGTATGACAGTGATCGTAAAGAACGGTATTCAAGGAGTCCTGGATCTCATTCTCGTTCAAGTTCTCGACCTTTGTCCCCAGAAAGGAAGAGGTAAGTTGTTGGATTGAAAAAGAGAGAGAAAATTCAGAATGAATGAATGAGGAAGTATGTAAGTTAGGATTGAGTAATGTAGTGAGTGGGTTCATAGGTGTATGTATGTATGCATCATCGACATGATAAATCCCCAGTGCCAAACTTAGCTTCAAGCAAACGGAATTCCTTTTTTAGATCACGTCCCTCCTGGAGCCCTGACAGACACAAGTCACGAAGCCCTATCAAAGAGATGGGTGGTAAAAGAAAAAAAAGGAATGCAGTGGACCTCCCCCCCGAAGAGAAGGAGGAATGCGAGCCCCTGCCAACTATACAGGAAGAGGAGAAGTCTAAGCCAGTGTCTAAGGAGGAGGAATTAGAGGAAGAGGAGGATGTGAAGGCTGCGTGGGTGCGCTCAGCTCCTGCCGATCTTTATTACCAGCGTGATGAGAAGTAGGTTTATCTTTTTCTTCTTCATCTTCCTTTTTACATCACCTCTTGATGTTTCTAATTGTAAAAGATTCATTTAGATTTTTGAAGTGCTTCTTGAAAAGATCTATCTATTTTTCATTATTTTCATTTTAAAAAATCTCCTTTCATTGTTGTTATGTACTGCTGAATATTATAAATTTTGAAAGAAGAGATTTACCACAGGTGGCCATTATATATACATAACTGCTATTATATTTTTAAGATTTACTCACATTTATTTTCATTAGTTCTATTTATGGTATATTTATATTAACCTATGGACATGCAGAAGCATTTTTGCAAAAAAAAATTCTGACACTTGAATTTATAGGAGTCCATTAGTAATGCGTGCAACGAAGAAGCTAATGTCGCTTTGTGAAGTGGTTGAAGAAAAATTGATAATGAGGGGTACTAAAATACGAGAAGAAAAGAGGAAAGCAAGGGAAAAGAAGGAACAGCAAGAACAGCATCAGGCAATAGGTAAGGGTATTTAAAAAAAGCGGAATTGAATATTTTAAAGATTTTATATTTCATATCCTATATAAATGGCTGGGCTATTTAAACTGAGTGGTGCAACACTTGCTTTCAGAGGCTTTGGCAATCAGTGTTTCTTTATTTAATCATCAATCCAAATCTACTCCTAAGTATGTATAAATATTGTCTTTATAATATACAGTCTTTGTTGATATTGATTAAACACTGATGACTGTTTTATTTCTCAAATTAAGCATGCAGAAATGGATGTTTGAGCCTTAAAAAGGACAAAACCAAGGAACAAGATGGAGAGACCAAAGAATCACCAATGGAGAATATTGCACCAGAAAACAGTACCAGCACAAAGGACAAGGAGTCGGGGGAGGAATGCAACGGCATCGCAACAAAGGAAGCTCAGGAGGATGTGGAGACAGCCAATAATTCCGAGGTTGCTTCTTTGGAGGTGGAGATAGTGAAGAACCCCTCTTCAGAAGGCATGCTTTGTGAAAGTGTAGGAGTTAAGTGTAAGCACAAACACAAGCACAAACACAGGCATATAAGCAAGGAAAACAATGACAAAGATTCAGAAAAGGGCGACAGTAGCAGCAACAGCAGCAGTGATAGTGATAGTGACAATAGCACTAGTAGTGATGATGATGATGATGACAGTGAGATGGACAGAATCGCCAAGGAGCTGGAAAAGAAACGAAACCATCCTGATCGGTTGCATCCAGAGCTGTGGTTCAATGATCCAGGAGAAGTGAGTTCTGATTTTCTGTTTCTAGGTCAAAGAGTTACTTGGTTCCAAGTCTTCGATCACTCTATCAAGAGGGTATCAATTCAGTGCAAGTTTTTAAACCCTAAGGAGTGAAATATGAAATTTGTCAGATGTATGTTGGTAACATAGGCAAAAGATAGTAAAAATAAATTTACAGGGTAAATTTTCCTTTTGTTTATTATAGAGTTTCCTCCATCCACTTCATTCACATACCTCTGCATTTTCCCATCATTTAGGTTTTTTTTTTGTTGATCAATTTTTGGTACTAAAATATGTTAGATTTATTTGGCAATGAAAGCTTCCCATGTTATGTGAAGTTTCCCTTCTGTACATTGAAGATTATTGAAAAAAAAGCCAGTTTTACATAGCACAGAATAGTAAAATCTTACTTTTATATATTCCTAAACAGTATTTTTACTAGCCAACTTTTGCATAGACAGCTATTAAGAAACAAATCACAGCATGAATGACCTCTTCTTATGCTTGCATTCTTATCTTGTTTTCTCCTTTGCAGATGAATGATGGACCTCTCTGCCGATGCTCCTTGAAGGCCCAGCGTTCTGGCATCCGTCACGGGTATTATGTTGGAGAAGATAGCTTAAAGCCATGCGACCCCTGGACAAATAATGCCGATCATCTTCACCATTATCTCATCACAATATCTCCACCCACTAATTTCTTGGTAGATTGGCATGACTCATAGTTTTGTTTGATTAATAGTAACTTAGAGTAAACCATGGTAATACTCTATAATCTATAGATTTGGCTGTAATACTCGTGTGTTTGGATTATTTTGTCAATGAATGAGTGAAGAATATACAATAGATTGTTATTTCAACATGCTATAGTTTGAATAATTAATGTTTACTAAGACTAATCGAAGATTTTTCTCCAACAGATCAAGACTCCTACTGTGATTATGCATGACAGCCATGAGTTTATATTTGAGGGCTTCTCATTGCTATCACACAACCCTCTTGAAGAAGTTCCCACATGCAAGGTCATTCGTTTCAATATTGAGTACACCATCCTCTACCTACAGGAAAAGATCCCCGATAATTTTTGTGTCCGAGAATTGGACATATTCTGTAAGTGATGACAAGTTTCAGATAAATGTTAATGATAACTGAATGTAAATAGCATTTCAGAGAGGATATTTACTGTTGCATAAATGGTTGGCCAAGGGAATGAACCTTTAGTAATAGTTGATTTCATTTACAGATAAGTATCTCTTTACCGAACTGTTGGAACTTGTAGACTTAAACCTCCATGCCATGGGGGATCCGGATGGCTGTCCACGATTCCATTTTATGCCAAGATTTGTCAGGAAGTTGGCAGGTCTGTTGAAAAATATTCAACTAGAAATCATGTTATATGCAAAACTGATTTTACAATTCAGGTTACAAACTTTTCATACTGATAGTGTAGGTTATGGTATTAATGCTTGAATATTATTACAGATAATGGCAAGGAGATTCTTTCAATGAATGAAGTGTTAACATACTTGCTCAAGAATAGTGGGCCACTTGTGCAACCAGAGGACTTGGCACAGCTTTTGAGTATGTCCCAGTATCAGTGGCAGAATTATGCTGATCAGCTGAAAGGTATGCAATTGTGTAATCCCCCCCCCCCCCCCACACCATCTTTTCTTT
>NC_061820.1:31314962-31342462 GCF_019202785.1 Penaeus chinensis | reverse complement strand
TTTACTACTGAGTCCACTTCACACTTCACTTTTATATTTATTAACTATTCCAGTTATCAGATGTGTTTGTGTGATGAACAGCTGTTCATTTTATATGCTCTGAGCTGAACTGCTTAGTTGAATACTCTTGAGGAAGTGGAATGTTATTAAAATGTTGCTGGAGCTTATTAGCTATTAGTATATTCACAAGAAAAAGGAAAATAAGGAAAAAAAAAAAATTCTTGCATTCATATCATCTTCTTCACCTGTTACAGGCCATTACCCTCACTACAATAGGTCTGCTCTCAATAAAATGAATCCTGAAGGGTTGCAAAGCTGCCAATAATAGTTTATTTGATCTTTGATATAAATCTATATTTCCACTTCTCTCACAGTTACTCCGTTCATCTCTGGTAAACAACCGGACCCAGGCTGTGGTGTGTGATGACTTGGGGATGACAGCATATGCAATGTATTCACACTTGAAGACAGAGTTGAAAACAAAAGATCGTGCTGATTTGCTGGAAGCATTTCTTGGGGCCCTCTACATTGATAGGGTAAGTGTTGTGAAAGCTCCATATAATATGATATCTATTAAGTTAACTGCTTGGTGAATAGATTTCCATCTTAAATTATTGTTGTACTCCTGTGTATACTAGATGTTTGTCAGGTAAGGATTTGATAATAACTATGGACCATGGACCAGTTCAGTGTGGAGGCATGAGGCAAAAACATTGGCATTCTCACTTGTTTCTTCAAGTATTTTTCTGTTTTTTCTTAGCCCATTGGAGCCAGGATGACATGACATACATGCCATGTCCACTGTGATTTTGATTAATTAAGTTTGCTTACACACAGATAGCTTCACAAGAGCTTAGTCACCAAGGAGTCCATTACTAGTACTACCTGTTTACCTTTTTCCTTAATTTTTTTGAAAGTTTTTTTTATTTCTTATTGTTGTTATATAAATAATTGTGATGTCAATAACACAATAATAATAAGAGTAATGACATAATAGCTGTAGACTTTCCCAAAAATTCAAGGAGAGAGAATATCAGATGAGGTCAAGTAGGCCTACTAATTGACCCCTTGACTCAGTGCAGTTACCCAGAATCAGTGGGTTAAATATGGGCAAACACTGCTGCAGTTGGTTGCATTAACCATATATGGATTAAAGTGAAGAATATTAATGAGTATGGAAGTTTTGGTAGCCAACAGCAAAGTACATATTTTCTTAGAGGTAAGAATATGTTTATCATTACCTTTTATGTAGTTATTTTGACTTTGGTAACAGGACTGTAGATGAATTAATTGTATGTACAACGATTATGTTGTATCTTTTGATTGACTATCAAGAGATCCTAACCATCCAGATTTCACTCCTGTGCTTTAACACAAGAAACCAAATCTTGAAATAAAAGCTGAAATGCTCAAGATACAGTAATGCTCAGAAGAAAGTTCAAGTGGGATGTATCAGTCCAAGCAGTAGTAAAAAAGTTTGATATCTTGTTATATATGTATGGTTAAAAAAAAATTAAATCCCAAACCCTCTGGTGTCCACATCTGGGTGATGTCGATAAGGTAACATTTTCTGCGTAGGAAAAAAAAAAAATACACACACACACACACACACACACACACACACACACACACACACACACACACACACACACATACACATACACATACACATACACATACACATACACATACACACACACACACACACACACACACACACACACACACACATACACATACACATACACATACACATACACATACACATACACATACACATACACACACACACACACACACACACACACACACACACACACACACACACACACACACACACACACACACACACACACACACACACACGCACACACGCACACACACGCACACACACACACACACGTTAGCATTATATCATGCCGATATATATCTGTGTCAGTACTAATAAAATCATATAAATGGCCTCAGATAGCCTATGAATATTATAGACAACCGAAATGAAGATGTCAAACAAAAATGAAATACTCTTAATATTATTTATGTACGCGGGAGTTTTCTCCGAGAGCTCTTTCTCGTGTGCGATCGCGGGGCACGGGGAGGGTAGTTTTTTTCCCAGGCTGTTGCTAGCGAGGAATCGGGGAGTTTTTACTTTGCATTTAAAACCTAATCGTGATTTTATTATAATCTCTTTTATTTGATTAATATATTACATATGTTGGGGATGTTTTTCCAACCTGGAAATAACGTTGCCTTCTCAGTGTCTGTAAACTCTGGAATTATCTGTGGATTTTCTTTTCGTTTTTCTTTTCCATGTTGAGTTGTATCTGCAGTTTGAATATCCCAAAACTTATACAAAATATATATAAATGAATTTTCGTATACATCTTTGACACGAAAATGTAAGAATTTGTTTCGTTATCGCTTATTATAACTATTAATGGGAACTCAACTCATCTTTTCTATGGAGTTGATGACATTGTCATGACATATCAATACATGATTGGTGGGATTAACTTGTCCTCCCACGCGCAGGATTAAATCTAGGCTCAAAAGTAAAGACTGGTCTAGAGGTAAATTAAAAATTAATCCTGGACGCTGCCAGTGCGCATGCACATTAGAGATCTGGCTTAAACTTTAATACTGAATTAACTTTTCCGGCGCGTACGGAAGACGCCCTAAGGTTAGACGTCTTTTCCTTCAAGCCATACTCCTGGGAGAGTGGCTTGTGGGTCCAGTGTTTATAATATAATTGATTTACTTGACAAGGGATATTCTCAACGTTTTTGCCACCCTTATACATGTAGATGATATGTTCTCGTGACTCCATCTCTTGCCTTGATGTTTCGAAATTTACTGTAGCCGGGAAAGGACATTTCAGTTTATTCGACTTTGAAATAAATAGAACATCAATTCCCCCGATTTGCAGTGAAGTCGAATGAATGCCAGAAGAATGATTACTTTGTGAATGTATCAAGTAAACATAAATAGCGGAAAATTCCTCGTTAGGCCAGTCCGTCAATTGAATTAATCATTCGTCTGCGATTATCCAGTAGGAACCCCCTTCGAGCTTCGCTGCCTGGATTTTCTCGAGCTTACGTATTCTTGCTGTTTCTTCTAACATGTCAAAGTGTTCGTTAGATACTTTGTCAACGAAGGGAAACAAGATATTCAGTGGTTAATGCACGCGTAGTACTTCGCGGACACTTGACTGCGAAAGTTTTCACCCAAACAAGTTCGCCGCCCTTAGCTACGCTTCGAGTGATGTCCCATCGATCTGGTCTTTTAACAATGTATGTTTGCAAAAGCTCAAAGATTTTTTTATGATCATAAGTGTGACTTTTTTTTTTTTTTTTTTTTTTTTTTACTGATTTTAGGGTCTAGACTACTGTCGCGCCTTCTGCCAGGTGTGTTTCTTCCCTCGGCTGCATCAATTCATCATGAACCAAGATTGGAACGATCCCAAGAGCAAATTGCAGCAGTGTTGCTTGACCCTGAGGACTATGGATGGAGGGGAACCTGACATTCCCATTTACAAGTAAGTAGACGTTGATACTGCGCGTGAAGTAGTTGTACTGCCATTTCAATCACTATCTGCATGGTGTATTCGTCGCTATAGTATTGTACTGTGATGTATTTATAGCTAAACCACTAAGAACATATTGTATTTCCCTCTTATGTGACATAAACGCACTCTTCTTTACCCACAGAGTTATTGAGTGCAAGGGCCCCACCAACACACGTGTGTACACAGTAGCTGTCTATTTCCGTGGGCGACGTCTGGCCAAGGCGTCGGGTCATTCCATCCAGCAAGCGGAGATGAATGCCGCTCGAGAGGCTCTCCTCAACTCCAAAGGTAGGAATCGGGTTGTGGTTGTATTCTTTGGTTATTGGCGGGATTCATTTTCATTTCGGTTTTGGAACCCTCGATAAGAGACGTTTTAAGATGACCATGTTCATTGTGGGAGGGGAAATTACTGGTAAAAGTACTGAGCTAGGACTGCCAATAGTATTTTTGTGATCATTCATCATCGTTTGAGCTTTATCTTTTTTTGTGCAGACGCTTAGTCTTCTAGGTTAAGCATTATTTAAGGGTGTAGACTTAGCTGCATTTCAATGAAAGATATCTAGATATAAAAGTCAAAAGAGTAAAGGCGAAAATATTGCCGATCGAAAAATGTCCTTGGTTGTGGAATACCAGATTACTGAAGAATGGCGTGTCTGGTTCGATATTTCTAGGCTTTACTCTCTGCTTTCAAGTTGTCCGTGGGAATTTGTGTCCAATTCAGTAGAGTATAATGTTGCAGTTGCGTTTTCGGAGTAACTATACCCGCTACAGAAATATGACCAGGATACATTATATCACTGGAAATTGATGTGCTGTTAAAAATAGCTTGTATCAAGAACGGTTTTGTGTGAATAATTGGTGTATTTGTTGTTGCACTTTTACATCGAAAGGTTTAATTCTATTCCCTTTCTTTTTTTCAGTATTATTTTAATAGATTTGAAGATTGTACAGTTTTCATTCTCTCCTCTCCCGATTTCAGAGCTGTTCCCGCAGCTGGACCACCAACGGAGAGTCATCGAGAAGAGCGTCAAGATCCAGGGCGTTTCCAAACTTGGCTCGCCGCACAGAGAGAGAGATCGAGGCAGAGACAAAGACCGGGAGAGGGAGAGGTCCGGACGGGGATACAGAAGGGAGGAGGAAAGGCGAGGAGATAAGGAGCGCGGCAGAGAAAGGGAGAAGCCATGGGAGGAGAGGCACAAGGAAGGAGAAAGAAGCAGAGGTGGCGATAGTAGAGGCCGAGTGTTTGGGGAGAGGGATCAGCTTGGCGGAGACAGGGAGAGAGACAGCGAGAGAAATAAGGCGAACGAGAGGGACAAATTTAGCAGAGAGAGGGACAAGTTGGGTGGGGAGAGAGACAGACTAACAGGGGAGAGAGACAGACCGTACAGCGACCGAAGCAGAAGTACCGGAGACCGGAAATACAAAATAATGTCAGACGAGGAAAGGAGGTACAGATCAGAGGCAGAAAAATTACACGACGAAAGGGAACCATCTGAAGAATCGAAATTACGTACATGTACAAAGGGCATGTCGAGAGATAACGCAGACTCGGAACGAAATCGAGAGAAGTACAAGGGCTACATGAGAATACCATCTGCTGAGCACCACCTAAAACCAACCAGGAATTCAAGGAGCGAATCGAGTGTAAAGCCTTCGCGCTCAGCTTGGTAATTCAGATATTTTCATTTCCAGATATGACTTGTGATCAACCAAACATTCCTCGTCGAATGGCAATTTGGGCTACCATGCTTGTTAGGAGTCTCTGCTTACAACGGTCATTTTTAATGATTTGCTAGTCATGAATTAAGACCTCAGGATCGGTAACTTATTATTTTAAAAGCTGAAATGCCTTTTGTTTAAAACAAAGAAATCCCATTATATTCTTGGGTATTGCCAAAGCCTGTAACCAGTGAATTTTGTGATACAGTCAATCAAGCGATAAGTATTAAGGTTCTTAAAACAAGTTGTAAAATTAATGTCTTAAAAGACGGTGTTGGGTATTCGGTATTCTATTCTTATTTATGTTACATAAAACGTATGTGAATATGACATAATACCGTGAATAGCACTTTGGTTCGTATTTGAAGGTTTATGCTGAAACCGGTTTTATACTCTTATTTTAGATGCAACGTTCTCTGAATGTCTTTTAAGTGTATGTTCAGCCTATTGTGTATGTGAAGGTGATTTTATAATGAATGTATTATAAATAAATATACATATTTTTAACCCTGTCAGAAGGCTTGGTTGTTTGAAGCGCGGTTTTGGAGAAATTTACCGAATCTTGATTCCTTTGTTAGAATAAATTATACATCAACAGTGTATAGAGATATATAGCTTTACAAGGCCCCACCCGTCCCTTGCTCGAGGCGGGGACTGAGGCCCTATGTAGGGGAACATACCTGCCTTGGTTCTCAGCCCTCTCATCTAGTAATTTAGTAGGTTTTTTTTCTCCTTTCCCTTTCCTTTACTTCGTCCCCTTGTTCTGTTCGCTTATCGTAATCGACAACTCATTTTTGCCGTTTTTGCCTCAATACTTTATCATAATGTTCCCTACTCCCTTAACTCTTTTCCCCATGTAAAAACTTTTACCTTATACTGTACCCCATCAGACCCCTCTCTCTACCCTTTTCACTACCAATACTACCCTCTAGTACTGTTCAACCTGAAACCTTACCCTAATCTTTAACTCATTCCTAATCCTGTTCAGGTACTATACTTTACCATTGCGCCATATGACCTTTGATGATATATAGCACTTAGTTACCTGGGGGTCTTTGCCACCAAGCCTCGTGCTGTCGCTAAATTTTGAATACGCCACTAATGACCTTAGATGATGTGATAATTTTTTTTTTCCATAAAACAATAAATCTGATATGTTAGTTTCTCTTTTTTTTTATTTACATTTTGGTTCCATAAATTCCTTGGTTTTCTAGACATTAAGAGCTCGCAGATACTAGATATTGTGCGTAATCAAAATAATGGTTGTCTATGTATTTACTACTGAAGTTCAAATCTAATGTATGCAAAGTTAACAAATGCATTTTTGCTGGAAAATTCCCTGCCATTTTTAAGTTTCTACTTAAAGTAGCAAATCAGTATCAATTAGGAATATTAATGTTCATGGAGTGGTTCTCTCTAAGGTCATTGGCGGCATATTCAAAATATCAATAGGGTAGAGCCCCCAGGTTAGGATTTTTTTTCTTCACAAGGCGATATTTGTGGATTTCCAGAATGGTCAATAGTCAAAACAAATGTGACAAACACCAAAAGTCACACAGCATTAAAGTATTATGGCGAAAAGGGTAAAAAGGAGTTAACGGTTAGGATAAGTGGACAGAACAAAGGATGAAGACAATGAATAGGAAAGGCAGAGAAGCAAAAACAATGCACAATTTGTTGAGGCGAGAGCTGAAGCCAAGGCAGGGGTGGTCCTCCACAATGGTCCCCAGTCTCCATCTCCTAACCCCCTCCCCACGACAAGAAGAAGCAAGGGATTGGGGGAGGGTGCTGGATGATTAATGTAACCAGAATCCACATTATATTATTATTATTATTATTTTTTTTTTAAGTTTTAAAAATAAAATAGGAAGAAGTAGTGGCACAGCTAAAGAAAAATAAATCCCTCAATGAAACAGGAACGGAAAGATATTTAATGGCTTGTCTACACAGACAGGCAACCATAGAGGTGACGCCAAGTATGTTTGAGTAAGTTTCCGCCCGTGATTCCATCTGTATTTATGTACTTATTGAAAGATTTCTGCCCTGTCAACATCTAAGGTCACTAGTGCCGTATTCAGAATATAGCGATAGGGTGGGGCGTTGGGGGGGGGGGTCACAAGGCAATGTTTTTGGATTTCCAGAATGGCCAAGAGTCAAAACAAACGTGCCAGACATCAAAGGTCACACAGCATTATGACAGTATTGTGGCGAAAGTGGTAAAAATGAGTCGACGATTAGGATAAGTGGACACAAGGGAAGAAAAGACCTTTCAAAATTAGTTACGGCGAGGGCTGAGCTCCAAGGCACGGGTCATACCCTTTGACTTTAATTAAATAAATCATCCAATTTCTAGTTACCTTGAAATGAGTTTACATCAGAACCATTGAAAATAATGAAAGTCCATTATTCAGTAAAAAACTTGTGTTCAGGACTAGAACCATTAATTATTTACGGATTTTTTTTTTCTGCCGCGTCAACATCTCGGGGTCACTAGTGGCGTATTCAAAATATAGCGATAGCGTGAGGCTTGGGTGCAAAGCCCCCTGGTAAGTGCTATATGACATCAAAGGTCATATAACGCTATGGTAAAGTATAATAACGAAAAGGGTTAAGAAAAGGGGAGAGAAAAGGGGCTGACGGGGTATAGTAGCACTGTCAATCTGCCAGGCTTATTTTTTGCTAGAATCCATAGTAAATATTTTGGCACCACTATGCAGAACATAATCATCGGTTTGATTTCTTCTTCTCTTGTGTACAATAATATTGTATGGACTAATGCCACTTTTTGTATTAGTATTAGATAATCTGAGATTACCTTTGTGCTACTAAAAAGAGCTCCCTTCCTTCTACTCTTTCGATATTCAGCCATTAAGCATTTCTCTTGTTTTTCTTTTTTCTCGTTACTGCAGTCCCTGTATCGTTTCTTAAATACTCCTATAGTTTTAACAAACAAACTCAAAATTAATCATGCAATCACTTTCAAGTAAGGCTTTAGTTTTCTACATCTATAAACATCATGAAAACAATATGTAATGAACTTAAATTACTTACATATAATAAAATCTTAAGAAATATATTCACAATATTTTCATGTTAGAGCTAATAGGGGTGTGTGTATATATTCAAGTCAATATTTAAAGGAAATATATTCTTCTACCATCCAAAATAAAGCCATGTCCAGAAGAGTGGGCATGCCTGTTAAGTGATGTTAAAGGCGGCCAAACTACTGGCTGAACGACCAATTCCTATTGCAAATTGGTCGTTTAGTCGGTAGTTTAACTCCTGATGCCATTACTCGAGGCATGCCTAACAGTGATGCCTTTGCGTCTGGACATGGCTTATGGGGTCAGTTCAGCAATACAATCAAGTTTATTTAAATAAAGAAAGCAATATCTGAATTATACTTTAGTGTATGGTCTCTAAAAACTAAAATCACTGAAGATCTGTGTTGCTAGTAATGGGCTTACTATTAGCAGTTATTTTAAATGTTCTTTAGAAAACTTCGCAACTTCTATTTCTGTTGAGAACATTGTAACAAATCTCAATGATAATTAAAACATTTGACTGCAGATAATTCTTTGAATGCAAATATACTATCATTCTCAAAAGATAACTTCATTTTTTATTTCTTGCATGTTTATGCAACACTGAAAATCAAAAGATTCACATTTTGAATCTTTCTCTCACGGTCAATATTTACATTAAAAAAATAAAAATGAATAAGTAGAGCAAATTCAAATGTACATCACCTATCACTATTACAAAATACTAAAAATATTTTAAAAATAAGCAAGAAGCCTATTACAAAGTCTAATGAGTGGGAAAATGAATAAGATATCCAGTTAAATGGATCGCTTTCTCTTTATTTCATAGTGGGAATAAATGTTTTCTTCTACATTTGTTTAAGATATGTAAACTGAAATGTTGTCTTTGGATAATATCAAGAAAGAAGTGTTTCAATAACTGTCACTTGGGTGTAAGGGAGAGAAAGGATACGAGGCAGAAGAAAGGAAATGAAATTAAAAGTGTGAAGTTACCACACAGTTTCTAAGATAAGTCTAGTTGAGCAAGACAGTTCTATGCGTGCAGCATACTGTAAGTACTAGTTGGTGAGGCGAAGAGTACAGAATAGCCTCCCTTTTTACCATTTTTTCTCCCAATTCTAAAATCCAAAATATTGTACATCCCAAAATGAAGTAGTTAACACTAACTGTTGGCAATGTATCTATATAGTAATAATAATGTTCATAAGTAAATAGATCTGCTATCTAAATAAACAAAGATGAGATAAATAATATCAAACTCAACATGCATTAATGACTGTTGTTTGAATATACCATACATACATTATCAATTGCCTAAATCAAATTTTCAGATAAAACTACAATAAGTTACAAAAACTGCCATTTTACCTGTAAGGTTTGCAAGGTACATTAATACAGTCAAGAGCAGACAGCAGTATCATGTATCCTTAGGATTTCTCTTTATTTGTCTAAGCTTACTTTGTCTATCATAAGCTAGCTCATAAGGATTGCAAAGTAACACACACTCCAGGAGACATTGAGTTTATTGCAATAAGACAACTACACAAGGTGTGTTGAACTTGCTGCTAAGAGTGTTGAGGAGGGGGCGAGGCCCCTCACTCGCTCTGGATCAGTATAAAAGCTGAGGGGTCTAAAAGAGTCCCATCCATTCAATAGTGTGGGGCCAATTAAAATTAAAAGACTGTGACGTAGGCGTGCCACGTGGGTGGTATGCAGGTGTGGTTGGTTGGGTAGGCCGCAGCCAATATTGTAATTCTTGCCACACCCACTAGCTGCCACTGCCACGTGAAGCAACACGAAGCCTTCCCAGAGTTGCCCATACAGTGCGCTTTTCAACAGCGTAACAATGAGGGAACGATATCAAGTCATACACATGGTAAAATGCCACAAGTTACAATAACATATTGGAACCTCAGCTAGCCAGACAGCATACCATCAGGGGCAGTGACAGTAGAGCATGGTGGCCAGGGGTGCCTAACCGTTTCCCTGAAAATTACAAGGGAACAGGTAATGGGTGTGTATTCTGTCGCCATGTGTCCCATAACATTAGCAATGGCCCCAGTTTCCCCAGGTTCCTCAGCAGCAAGTTGGCGCCATGGCCAGCAGGCAAGACAGCGTCACGGGTTACCCATGGCCTGGTCATTACTCTCTTCTCTATGGTGTAAGATTGGCAGGGTTCACCCATCATTAAACGCCTCTTGCACTTTGGTCACGCTCTTTACATTGTCAATGTAAACCTGTTTCTTATGTAAATGCCAGTAATAATGTCTTAGGCTTCAAAAATGTTCTTATATAGTGATCAGCATTACTTTCTATAGCATTTTCACAAGAGGGATATCTTCCAAAGGGTAACACCCTCCTTTTCTTAAAAAGCTCATTTCTAACCCTACTCTGTAGTAGCTACAGGAACCATCAATCCTGAGCCAGTAAACCAAAAGAAATCATTTAACAACTAGAAGAGAGACTCATGTGCATTACACACTTACTTTCCTTTAGTGGAGTAGTATCTTCTTGTATTAAATAAACAAGCACAGGTGCCCTTCCCAGTACCACTGAGTCCTTACTTAACTGACAAGATACAAAAATCAACCAAGAGTAACATATGCACCGTCCATATGCATTTAACACTTCTAAAAGAAACCATAGCATCAATCATGTCTATGTTTCTAGCACAGCGTTGAAAGCTTTTCAAATAGAGGAAAATAAAGTTCACTCAACATTACGCACTTTGCCTTTCAATAGAGAAATAAACCACAAATTCAAATTGTTCAACCACAGCAAATCTTGCCTCACCACTGGGTTTATCATTTTATTTACGATTTTTTTTTTTTTCATTACTGATATAAATCTTCTTCCAAAGATAAGAACTTTCTCGTCTTAAGAAAAAATAATGGCAATAAAAAAAAAGAAAGAATAACTTTATGGATGATTAAAACATGATCTTTTAAAATAAGGAAGAAAAAATAAATTCCAACTTCGTCACCATCATGATACACGGTCCATTGAATACCACCTGCACTTTAGGACAGCTAAATGCCTCGCTTCGTTTTTCACAGAAGCCTCCGCAATCACATGAGGCTTCATTTTGGCTGGCCATCAGCTGCTGTGGAGGGTGTAGCTGACACCTTGTCAACTGAGAGCTCCTCCTTGGTGGATGAAATGGACTCTACTTGCTTGTCTTCTCCTTTCTTCTCTGATTTTCCAGCTGTGTAAGAAAATGGACTTCTTAGTATATTTGTTGAATCAGAAACAAGTTCTAGCTAAAAATATAAAGCCTGGTCATATATATATACACCAAAGCTGGTAATATTATTAATACTATTAATAATAACAAAAATAATAAAAGTAATAATACTAGTAATAGTAATTATAATAGCAATAACTAACAATAATAATAATACAAACAATAATAAATATTATCCTTATAACAATAACAACTACAGCAACTACATGGTGATATAAAAAAGAACAGCTGGAAAGAAGCATAAAGCACCAAAAGAGGGCTAACCTTCCCGATTGAAGAACGCCTGGGTGGTGCTTAACGCATCTGCCCTCAACTTGGCCTGTTGGGCTGAGCTGGGGGGGTTGGAGCTCCTCTGCTGGGACTGCTGTTGCTGGCCTTGTGACTGGCCACGGCCACCACGATGACTGCCACTGCTGCCAGAGCCCTGGGCTGCTGGTGGCCGCTGAATGGGGCCAGGATTTGGATAGCGCGAGTTAGAGGCCATTCCAGGAGTTGGACCACTCAGGGTTTGGGTGCCCATGGGCAACTGGCCACGCAGACCCATCACCATGCCTGAAGACCTTAAACTTCCACCCATCATCTGAAAAGAGTGGTTAGCAGTTGCAATTTTGTGAGATAAAGACAAGTGAAGAGGCAGATATTTCACAAGTGAAAATAAGAAAATTGATCCATTTATAATACCCTAACAGAACATCACTCATAACCTTTCTACTTTTAACTGTTCTCTTTGATACATGTCCTTAAACTCAGAAAATAAATTAAAAAAAAAAATAGCCTACTTCACTTCAAAATAATGTCACTATCTTAACCCCTTGGTGACAGGTGTAGAAAAAAAATCTATGCTCTGGCAATCAATGGCAACGCGCCGACTTTGAGCGCGGGAGTTCGGTACATAAAGCCGATTCACCGCCTCGGAGTGCTTTGGTGCGCTGCCGGACGCCACATTTTGAGCGGTTTGTTATGACGTCCAGAGACGTGACCCGTCGTGAAGAGGGACAGGGAGAGGGGAAGGGAAGGAAAGGAAAGAAAAAATCTAAGGAAATAAAGTAAAAATAAAAGGGAATAAAGAAAAGAGGAAAGAAAGAGGGACAGGGAGAGGGGAAGGAAGAGGGACAGGGAGAGGGGAAGGAAGAGGGACAGGGAGAGGGGAAGGAAGAGGTACAGGGAGAGGGGAAGGAAGAGGGACAGGGAGAGGGGAAGGAAGAGGGACAGGGAGAGGGGAAGGAAGAGGGACAGAGAGAGGGGAAGGGAAGGAAAGGAAAGAAAAAATCTAAGGAAATAAAGTAAAAATAAAAGGGAATAAAGAAAAGAGGAAAGAAAGAGGGACAGGGAGAGGGGAAGGAAGAGGGACAGGGAGAGGGGAAGGAAGAGGGACAGGGAAAGGGGAAGGAAGAGGGACAGGGAGAAGGGAAGGAAGAGGGACAGGGAGAGGGGAAGGAAGAGGGACAGGGAGAGGGGAAGGAAGAGGGACAGAGAGAGGGGAAGGGAAGGAAAGGAAAGAAAAAATCTAAGGAAATAAAGTAAAAATAAAAGGGAATAAAGAAAAGAGGAAAGAAAGAGGGACAGGGAGAGGGGAAGGAAGAGGGACAGGGAGAGGGGAAGGAAGAGGGACAGGGAAAGGGGAAGGAAGAGGGACAGGGAGAAGGGAAGGAAGAGGGACAGGGAGAGGGGAAGGGAAGGAAAGAAAATAAAAAATGTAAGGAAATAAAGTAAAAATAAAAGGGGACAGGGAGAGGGGAAGGGAAAGAAAGGAAAGAAAAAATGTAAGGAAATAAAGTAAAAATAAAAGGGAATAATGAAAAGAGGAAAGAAAAAAAGGAAAGAAAAAAAGGAAAAAGAAAAAATAGGAAAGAAAAAACAAAAAAAAAGGAAAACCAGAAAGAAAGCAAGAAAGAAAAGAATACAAATGTTTGTATATTAACTAACACACACACACACAAAAAAAAAAAAAAAAAAACTCAATTTTGATCAACTCAATGGGAAGGTTGTATCATGCTCCATTTTTTAAAAATTTCCCATTTACTTTTTATTTCGGACTGTCTGCCGTGGTAAATTAAGTGTCATTTATTTGGTCATACATGTACATGTTTTTGAAAATCATGATACGGGTCTGTGCAATCCAAACTACTTGCGGAAGAAAGCATAAGATATAGAGGCAATCAAAATTTACGAACCCTTAAGAAGAAAAAGAAAGAAAAAGAAAAAAAAGGAAAACCAGAAAGTAAGCCAGCTTATGAGACAAAGTACTGAGAACATGCCTTTGAGATATGGACACATTCAAAAGCTAGTTATTTCTATTATTTCTTTGCTAAATTTAAGGATATTATAAAAAAGAAGAAAAAAAAGAAAAGAAAGTAAGAAAGAAAGAGAGAGAGAAAAAGAAGAAGAAAAAAAAGTATTTTGATATGAGATTATTACCAAGTTAATCAAAGTTATCGTCTTCAATAGAAACCATACTTTGTAAAGGTATCTTTTTCTTTAAATCATAAAGACAACTAATCTAAACCTGAAATTACTAATATATATATATATATATATATATTTTTTTTTTTCATTTTTGGAAAATCCGATTGTGAAGAAATGGAGAATTGTGAATGGCAATATCAGTACAAAATTGTTATATGATTATGATTCTCTGTTGAATACAACATATCGCTTCAAATTTGAGAATTATGTAAGCACAAGTGTAAAATTATTTGCAATGAGAATTTCCAGGGCCACTGACTTTTTCCTACACTGTTAAAGGGGTGGGGAGGGGTTAGCTTGTCACTGAGTGGTTTTAATTTTCGAGAAGGTTGATATGCATGTAAACATGCACTTAAGATTAACTGTTTTAATCATCCTGATTTAATAGGAGTAAACCCATTTATTACATAAAGAAAAGAATATTAGTTGCACCTGATAAAATCCTTTTCTTTATCGATATTTATAAAAAATGCCTATTGGGCATGGAAAACCATTGCAATGTTGGCATTCAGTATTTGAGCGTATAATCTTTGCAAATAAGTGAACTAAATGATCGGATGCCTGGGTGGGGTTGGTATTTTCCATATTTATGGTACCTACAACCAACAGTAGCATCCTCATTTTGCATTTTTTACTGGAAGCGCATGAAAAGGGTGCAGCAGCTGTATCAACTCCCTATGAAGCAAATGGATAAGACCGATTTCAAAATTCCATTTAGTTATTATTTTAGAGTGGGTATCATTGAGTATTATCATCTTCAACATAAAATAATCAATATTTCACTTATTCAAATTTCAAATTTCTAACCATGGGGTAGATTTTGCATTGAAGTGCTCTTTACAACGGAAATGACCAATTTCAAATTAAAACAAATTTGCTGACAGTGGACAGTTCCGACTGCTAGAGCTATTCCAAACTGATACATTATCGTTACTAATTATACTATTACTTTTCAACATTAGTGCTTTGTACTCGGTACACATGTAGACCCCTAAATAAACTACAGCACATTACCAGAGAGTCTTGATAGAAAGCATATTTCATGTATAAATGTACACGAAACTCACATTTCTTCTCTTTTTTGACATTGGTATAAAAAAAATTCTTTGAACATTCACAAACTCATATCTATGTGCATATACCATATGCAAGATTGCAAGGAGCAAAAGTCCATACAGGTGTACCTGGCTTTAACCCCTTGGTGACGGGTGTAGAAAAAACAAAAACAAAAAACAAAAAAACAAAAAAAAAAAAAAAAAAAAAAAAAAAACGCTCTGACGATCAATGGCAACGCGCCCACTTAAGAGCGTGGGGGTTCGGTACATCAAGCCGAATCACTACCTTGGTGTACAGCCGCATGCCACATTTCGAGCGGTTTGTTATGACGTCCAGAGACGTGACCCGTCGGGAAGGGGTTAATACCTGTCTCCGAAGTTTACCTGTTTGCCCTTGCACCTCCAAAGAAATAAACCAGTTTTGCCTCAAACAGTCCTTTGCTAGTTTCTTCTTTCTTGTATGCATAACATAGGCTAGCTAACTTAATTTGATCCTTTAACACCCCCTTCATTTGGGACGGTTCCCTTAAATGTTAAATCAATAAAATAGAAACCCCTTTTAAAATCACAAAAGTATGTAATGTTTGAAGTAAATGGCAAGGGACAGCATGAAGAACATCAACATCTCATGCACTTGGAATACCCATAAAGGAATGAGAAAAAGTATATTACCTGTGTTGTATTCTGAGATGTATATGAAGCATTCCTATTTGAGCTTTGGTGTGACAACCCAGGTTGAGATGCCATCTTTCTGCTCTGAGTTTTAGGTGAAGATATTTGTGGTACTCCAGACACTGTATGTGCACTACTAGTGCTGCAGCTGTTGTTCACAGATGAGGATATACCACCTGCAAGTGTATAGAACACATTATGAACTAGTGATCTTCATGTTCATATTTTGTAATAATTATTAGTGAAGTTACTCAAACAATACCTCACATGCAGAGGTATATCATAAAATATTATGAGTAAACCCTGCAAAGACTGGTAACAGCAGGAGCAAATATGAATTCATGCATCTTTTTGAAAATAAATATACAGAATGATAAAAAATGAATAAAACTGTAGTCATGATTCCAAATACACAAGTACTCACTTGAAGTTGGGAAAAATGTTGATGAAAAGGAATTCTGCCCAGCTCCTGGGGACTTGAGCTGCTGGCGGGCAGTATCCTGAATGTTGGCTCCAGGTTGCAACGACTTGAGGAAGCTTGCAGGAAGTGTGGGAGCACCTCGAAATGGCTGAGCTCCCAGTTGCTGTGCTGCAAGGCTCATACTAGACCCAAAACCCTGCATTCCTACACCTGCTGGTCCAGGTTGAGACTGATTACCAAAGCCTTGTAAGCCATAGGCTGCAGGAGGAGTTTGTAGAGGTGGCTGTGCTTGTTGTTGCACTGCTGCTTGAAGGGGAGATCCAGAGGCAGTGTAGAATCCTGCTGGCTGCTGTGGGCCTCCAGGACCTGCTGGAGGTGCTGTTGGTGGACCTCCTGGGGCTCCAGCACCATTGTTTGAGTAGAAAGAACTTGGCTGCTGTATTGTTTGAATAACAGAATTCTGCACACCAGGTCGCTGGACCAGCTGGGATCCTAAGAGACCCATGGGCTGACTGGGATCATATATATACAATTGCGAGGGCTGAGGACCACCTTGCAAAGCAGTTCCTAGGCCACTCTGCTGGAATGGTGTCCCAGCCTTAGACCCAATGGTACCAAAATTCTGCTGTGAATTGCCAAAAGTTTGTGAAGAGGGTTTCACTGCTGATGACATTAGGGAGTTTGAAGCTGAAGATATCAACACGGTATTTTGGTTTTGAGGTTGACTCTGTCCAAAGCCAGCAGGCTGTAAGCGGTATTGTGATAGGTTGTTTGTATAGAGATCAGCTGGTGTTGTGAGTGGTGGTGGTGTTTGCAAGAACATGGACTGCTGACCAAATGCATTGCTTCCCAAACCTTGGCCAAGACCATAAGGTGGATATTGAGAGAACTGTGATGCTCCTCTCTGTCCTAGCACAGGAGCGCCATCCAAAAATGGCTGGTAGAGGCCAGTCTGTGGCAGCTGTTGGTTTGAATTATACATCATAGGAGGTGAGGGAATGGTGCCACCAATGCCACCAAATGTAGCAGCTCCCCCACCCAAGGCTTGATAGATGCTGCTATTGGATGGCCCAGCTGAGCCTGAAGCCAGAGGAGGAGACAAAGATCCACTAGGGATCCCCAAGGATGATCCTCCTGGGCCTGGGGACACCGAACTGCTTGCTGCTTGTTGCTGTGGTTTTACCTTGCACACATTGCCAGAGCGGCTGACTTCTGCCTTGGCTAAGGATGCTGCAGCTGATGATGTATATGCTGCTGATGATGTGTATGCTGCAACAGAAGAGGTATAGACCATTCCACTGCCCATAGCTGCTCCCTGTTGTAGTGGTGATCCTCCTTGGTATCCACCAACATCTTGGGAAGGATCCTCACAACTCCCAACAGTTGCTGAATCCTTTGTTGTGAATGAGGACTCTAATGCCGGTGAATGATCAAGTCCTGCAACACTATCCACAGCAGAGAAGCTGGCAGAAGAAAATGCCACTGAACTTGTGACATCTTCAGCATGTTCTGGCACAGGTGCCATGGTTTCCCAGACCTTTTTGACAGATGCAATTTTCAAGTTGAGATCATCTGTTGATGGTGAAATAGGGCTCTGCATACTTCCAGATGTCATCACCAGTGATCTTGGAAGGCTGATGCCCTTAGTACTCACAGATCCTGGCACTTCTGCTAGCTCAGAATCAAATGTAAAGTCTAGCTTCATATCAGCACCATTTTCTTCCACTTTGGTAGAGAAACTTAGTGGCAATTCAATTGGTTCAGGCTTTTCAGACTTCTTATCCTTCTCCTCTTTTATGGCAAGGGATGCCTCTGGAGAAGCACTCTTCCTGTCTCTATTTTCACGTTGTCTCTGAGGCTTTGGAGCTTCACTAAACTTGGCCTTATACTCGGCACCAACAGTTGCATTTACAGTTCCTGCAGCCTTGAAGTTGGTGTTCTCAAAAATGATGGTTTGGGAGGGAACTGATGTCCCATCTAATGTAGTTTTATCAACCTTGGCAAAGTTAGTTGGGTCATCACTTGGACTTGACCGCTGGCTACTACCACCAGAGTTGGGCTGGTCACTGATTTCAACACCACTGTCATGGTTATCAAATGAAGGTGGCTTGCTCCCACCCTGGCTGACTCCATCTGTTCCTGCTGCAGCCTGGGAAGGCGAGTTTGCTCTCAGTGTTGCTGTTAAAGGTTTATCCCAGGCATTCTTTGGTGGTGGCAATGAAGCTGAGTCTTTTACTGGGAAGAGTGTGTTGGTAGGAGATTCAACAGGGCTACATGAACCAGCATTCTTTATAGCATTTATACGATTATTTTCTCGCTGCTTGGCTAGTCTTGGGGGAAGCTTACTCTGACGAGATCGCTCAAAACCACTCGACTTGCTGGATCGACTCTTCTTCTCTTTTGGTTGTTTCTTGGCATTAGAGGAAGAGGCAGGGCCAGACACAGTAGTTGTCCCTGTTGTTCCTGCTGCTTCTGTAACTATTGCAGTAGCAGCAGCAGCTGAGACTGTTTCTTCGGGCATTGGCTTGCCCTTTTCCTTGCCAGACTTGCGTCTTGTGACTTGCTGAAAGCCATCATTGGAATCAAGAATATCACCGATGAGTTCAGAAACCTGTGGCTGGTCATCTACAATCACAACACCTGAAAATGAAAATGTTTGGAAGTTAATATCATAAAACTCTTTGCCAGAGTATATTATTATATCATTGATACACACCACCTTTCTTTTTTCTAAATTTCTTTATACACTGATATACTACAACAGAAAGTTATACTACACAGTGCAAAATAAATCATTAAAAAGAAGGGTCCACACTAATGTTAGAATCAGATGCAGCAATCTATGTCAAACATTAGTATTGTTGCTTTAGCACAAGTTGCGGAACATATTTAAGTAACCAATACTTTAAATGTCTATTCTAACTATATAAAATAAAATATAAAAGAAGTAATAAACTGATGAAATTGTGTAGCAATAATAAAAGGGGGAAAAATAACTGAGAATCAAGGAAAAACTGAACCCATTATTAGTACTGGCAAAAGTCCCACATTAGTAGTTGCATGCTCTGAAAAAACTATGAAAAGCACAATGGAATTCAAAAACAAAAACAAAACAAACCCAAAATAAAGTATAAAAATAAACAGGGCCATACAAAACATTTAGAATCAGCTTGGTGAAATAAAAGGCTCCAAAATTTTTCTCTTAGCTTATGCTAAAGCAATCAAAATCACCTCACGAGGGCAACATTTGACCTTATTCAATTCATCATGAGTTGGTTGACATGGATTGTTGTGGAAATGGCAACAGGAAACTACTTACTAGCATAATTATTCAAGTCGATGCCCTCCAATGGGTTGGCTTTCTCTTGCTTGGGCTTACTTTTGTTGTTGACTTCAGAGAGAGCCTGATGTACCATGTTAGGGTTTAACTTTATCTCATGCACTTGATTGACAGTAGTTTCATTTTTTGTGCCCTTTCCACTTGTTGGTCCACTCTTATTTCTTTCATTTTTATGGGGAGCCTTCTTCTCACCAAACCTCTGCTGGCTGGCACTCTGGGGAGCACCTGGGCCATCAACTTTAGATTCCTTGCCAAGTGAATTGCGGCCCTGGGACGACCCCCCACCTGATGAGGGAGCCCAACTACCACCACCGATCTTCCTGTCTGTTTTGCTTCCCTTACGATGGTCGGGTTTAGGGGCTGGGTTCGAAGCCTTCTCTTTGTTCTCCTTCCGAGCCTCAGGATCACTACTTTCAGATGCTGTTTCCCAATCAGCCTCTTCAGTTGTCTCAGGAGTCCCTTCTTTTACACCTGGCTTGTTTGCTGGCGTTAATACCACTCCGACCCCCCCAGAGCCCAAGACCGATGACGACACAGGTGTCCCTCGACCTCTCTTGCTACCGCCACCACCCCCTCCACCACCACCACCACCATTATTGCTGCTGCTGCCACCACCACCACCACTTCCACTGACGCCATTTCTTTGACGCTCAAATTCACGACGTTTCTGGAATCTAGGTGGCATACGGTCAAACCTACTCTGCTGTTGTTGCAGCTTGCGTCCAGCAGCATCTGTCTGTCCTGCCTCTACAACAGTTGCTTTACCCTCATCAGCAGTACCTGCCTTGCCGCCACCACCACCACCACCACTAACACTGTGTGCTGGTGCTGACCGCCCCCTGCCCCCAGCATGGCCCTGAGGGACTGAAGCTCCTGCTGCTCCACCACCCCTGGAGCCTCCCCGCCTGGTTTCCCCACGCCCCCGGCCGCCACCTCGACCTAACAGGGAGCGCTCACCATCGCCGCTCTCCTCCCGGTTGTTGGGTTGAGCAGAGCCACTGTTGGTGTTCTGGTTGCTGCTGGCGCTGTTGGTATTCCCTCCACCTCCTTGGCTGTTCCAGTCTCCCTCGCAGCTGTTGCTCCAATCATCCTGCAATATGGGCAAATAATTGTATTATTTTTATTATTAAACTCTGTGCTTAATCAAATCTTTCTTAGTAATACAAAACCTCTATATTATCTGTTAGCGATTAAATCATTTACCTTTCGTTCACGGTGAGAACGTGGATGGTAGTCTTCGTAGTAATATTCCTCGTCACCTCTGTAGTTGCGCTTTTGGAATCTTGGTGGTGGTCCTCTACCTCTGCGGTTGAAGTCCCCACTGCGACTCCCTCGGCCACCCCGGTAAACAGGATACGTGCTACCTCTGGGTCCACCACTGCGACCTCCACTTCGGGAGGATTCGTAGCGATTTCCACGGCTGCCACGACCTCCAGACGACACTGGTTTGCTGCCCCCGCCCCGCTCGGCACTCTCCCTCTCAGCCACTTCTCCACTCTTCCCCTCAGTGGTCTCTCTTCCGCCGGTTGCTGTTTGAGAAGACCCTTGTGCCAGAGTAGTGGTTGTAGTGGTGGTGGTTTCTGCTATGGTCCCGGCCAGCGGTTGAGGTTTCTGATTTTGCTGTGGCTGTTGCTGTATTGGTGCCTGGTGCTGGATCTGCATTAATGGCTGAGGTTGCTGTTGCATCGGCTGTGGTGTTGGTTGTATGGTGCCAATTGGCTCTTGAGGAGTAGGCACCCTTGCCACTGTTGGTGCTGTTCCCTCGGTGGCTGTGGTGCCGGTGTTGGTGGTGTTGGTGATAGTGTTGCTGACCTGACTCACAGTTACTGTTGTGGCTGTTGTAGTGATTGGGGAGGTGCTCTCGCTGTTTGTGGTTGTTTGTTTGGCCACGCCCCATATGTTGGACTCCACGGCCTTGGTTGTGTTGTTGCCGGCTGTGCTGGTGGTGGTTGTTGCCAAACCGCTGGAATCGGGGCGGGAGCGTTCTGCGTTTTTTGAACGGCTCGCCCAAACATTGTCTCTCTGTTCCTTGGGATGAACCACTTCTTTCACTTCTATTTTCCTTACAGGTTCCCCCTGAGATTTTTTGAGTGTTGTCATGTTTTTTCTGATCTCCTTTTCCTTGTCTGAGGCCTCTAGTCTCTCCCTGGTGATGGGAGCTGGAGCATGAGCAGCAGCAGCACGGGCTCCTTCCTTTAGTACTTCATTCTGAACCTCTTTCTCTTCTTTTGTTACTTCCTCTTCGTTCCCTTTGGGGGGCTTTTCCTCTTTGACCTCTAATTTCTTTGGAGACTCTAAGACGGTCTGTTCTCGACCTAATTCTTCCCCCCTGCCTTCTGATCTGTAGTAGTCATCATACTCATAGGTGGCATCGGCCCAGGAAGTTATCTCCAATTTCTTTTCCCTTGCAGGTGCACTTGAGGGGCATCGCTCAAAGGAATCCTTGCTAGCGCGTGAGTCCCTGCTGGCTCGACTGTCTCGGCTGTCTGGTCGCTGTGGCCTATCTCGCATTTCATCACGTAGCTCCATCTGCTTCTCTGCAGCTTCTACCTCCTTGTCCCACTCCTTGTGCACCATGCGGAGTTCACCTGAATCATAATCTGGCTCCTTAGGAATGACAGGGTCAACCTCATATGAGCGGCCCCACGACTCCATTTTATTGTCACTACGGCGCTCAAGAAAGCTCTCGCTCCTTTCAGAGCGGTCATTTCTATCATCAAAGATTTTACGGCCCTTGCTTCCTTCCCTTTCAAAGTCTCTGGCCCGGTTGTTCCAATCTTCACCATTCAAGTTTCGCCTGTAAACAAAAGGGGTTATTCTTTTACCTTTAAACAAGTTTCAAAATCATATCCACATTCCAATTGATAATCAATCATTTACTTACAATCTGGCATACGAAAATATAAAATAATGTATATCCATTTCAATTAGACAAACATGAAAATTAGAACAAATGAGAGATTACTAATAGTACTAATCCCTGTCAATTATACATGCAATGTTACAGAAGCTTGCATGTCATTCCTCATGACTCCAATCTTAGCTTGATAAAAAAGGTTTAGTAGGAAAGCTAACCGTCTATCATAATCCAAGTCTCGTGGCTCAAGACGTTCCTCAAACTTTTCATAGTAGGATGTTCGTGCCCAGCAATCACGGTCACGGTCACGGTCCCGATCCCTATAATTTCCTTGGGAGCCTCGGCCACGATACCTCCTGTAAAAATAAAATTTGTTATACAGCGTTATCAAGGATAAAAAGTATGCTCTTCCTTCCAAGTCAGGTATATTCTCAACTTAAGCTCAAGTTTTTCATAATATGAGAACTAACATTTAATTTCCCTAAAAGTGTCAATGCAAATATCCAATCTAAAAATACTTGTATTCCCTTACCCATCTCTATCTGGTCTTTCATAGAATTCATCCCTGCCTCGAGAATCAACCCTTTCTGGTCGTTCCACTCTCTCAGGTCTGTCAATGCGTTCTGAACGATCTGGCCTCTCAATTCTTTCCGGCCGATCTGGCCTCTCAATTCTTTCCGGGCGATCTGGCCTCTCAATTCTTTCTGGGCGATCTGGCCTCTCAATTCTTTCTGGGCGATCTGGCCTCTCAATTCTTTCTGGGCGATCTGGCCTCTCAATTCTTTCTGGGCGATCTGGCCTCTCAATTCTTTCTGGGCGATCTGGCCTCTCAATTCTTTCTGGGCGATCTGGCCTCTCAATTCTTTCTGGGCGATCTGGCCTCTCAATTCTTTCTGGGCGATCTGGCCTCTCAATTCTTTCTGGGCGATCTGGCCTATCAATTCTCTCTCCACGGTCTGATCGGTCAATTCTCTCTGAGCGATCAGGTCTGTCAATGCGCTCTGAGCGATCTGGGCGGTCAGATCTTTCAGACCTCTCAATCCTGTCTAGGCGCTCTGACCTATCATTTCTATCAGATCGATCATATCTATAGTCTCTCTGGTCTGGGCGATCTAGCCTTTCCTCTCTATCATCCCTGTGACGTTCTGCTGACAGTCCACTTGCTGGCCTCTCATCTGTAATTTCCCCAGAGGTATCACTGTCTGTCCTCATTCTTCTTTCCTTACCTGTATTAATAAAACATATGAAAGTAGCAAATTAGTATACTTACAGATCCTTCATGAATTGAGGTGTCTCAATGAAAAAATTATGGAAAAACAAACTAGATACAAACAAAAAATACAATTAACCTATCAACATAATAATCTGATAATAAAATTCTAGCTCTGTAACACATCAATCTTACATTTGGCAACACTATAATGATTATTTTACATCTTTTCAGTCTCCTATCTCTAAATACAAATAGCTTCAAACCTTTTTAACAACTATCTTATAACTTTTCTGACTCGTGTCTCTCAATATATATAACTAAAACTGTGTTTCTACTAAAGAATCTAGTCACTTACTTTCATTATCCCGATTCATAAACCTTCCTCCCGCACTAGAACCAAAGCGTGGTTCAAATAATGGAGCTGCCTGTGAATTTTGTCCACGGAAGGGTTGGCCACCCCCTCCAGCACGCATCATCTCTTGTTGCTGCTGTTGTTTCTGGAACCTTGGAGGTAGCTTGCTTTTGAACTGCGAGGAAAACACTGGCTGTGAATCCCGCTGTCCATCTCGTCTGTCAAAAGGTCTGTCATACTGCTCACGTGGATGATCCCTGTAACTGTCCCTATAGTTTTCTCTGCGGTCTGGGTGTTGCCGATAGTCCCGCCCATCTCGGCTGGGAGGCTTATCATCCCTCGACTCACTACTGCCACGTGAACGTTCCCTGACAGCATCAGGCTCTTCTCTCTCCCTTTCGTCAAAAACCCTTGGATCTCTGGACTTCTTGATAACCTTGTTCTGCTCGAACCTTTTCTTTTCTTCATAGCGCTTCTCTTCCTCTTCATGGCGCTGCCTTGCTCTCTCCAGGGCAACCTGTACCTCATCTCCAGGGACCCGTTTATCGCGCCATGAATCCTCTTCTTCCCTGGGGTGTGATGATGGTGACAAAGATGGTGCATGAGCTAACTGATGAGCAGGAGGATGCACAGGGGTGAGAGAGGGTGGGCGTGATGGGGGATGCACAGATGTGCTTGCAGGTACAGTATGAGGGGAGTTGTGTGCCTGCACATGTTGGGGGGGACAGCCCCGGTTCCCAGAATTCTGAGGGCCACCATAATCACGACCAGATCCTCCACGATAATCAAAACCTCCTCGGTGTTGCCACCTTTCAGGGTCCCCAGGAGAGAATCTGCGGTCACGATCTCGACGGTCCTCAGCCATGTCACGCCTATTGTCACGTTCTCTAGAACCTTGGGGATTTTTCTCTCTCATGGAAGATTCTCTCTCAGGTTCTCTAGACACTTCACGGCGTTCCTCTGACTCTCGGCCTATTTCCCGGCTTCTGTCTTTTTCCCATCTATCCCTTCGATCTGGCTTCCTTTCTGTATTTCGTAGGGTAGGAGTATCTTCATCAACAGTTCCTTCATCTTCACTGAAGTTCAATTTTTGGCTGCAAAAATAAGAAAAATAACCAATTTATTAAAATTGCAAAAATTATACCTTATTCTAAGAAAACAAATCTATTAACCCCTTATGGACAGGTCACGGGTACAGCTGTCATAACAAACTGTGTGGTCTGCAGGTTATGGCTGTATGCGTGGCAATGCCCTAGAGTGCATGGAGCGGGAAGTTCCACTACATGTAGCAGACTCCCACACCCAGGAGCTGGACATTGCCAGAAATCACCAGAGTTTATAATGCCAAGCGATTTTTGATACCCGGCAGTGTTGGGTTTAACCCATTGGCGACAGGTATAGAAAACTAAAAAAAACTCTACACTCTGGCGAACCGCGGCAATGCGCCGACTTTGAGCACGTGAATTCGGTACATCAAGCCGAATCATTGCCTCGGCGGACAGCCGCAAGCCACATTTCGAGCGTATTGTTATGACGCCTATAGGCATGACCCGTCGCCATTGGGTTAATACATGCACTAGAGTAAATGTGAAAAAGAACAATAGTACACATGACGGAGGATGTGAATCAGATATTTTCTTCAAACAAACATAACCTTTACTTGCAAAAAATGCCACATTTTATTAGGGAAGAAAAAAAAAAAAAAAAAAAAAAAAAAAAAATATATAAATAAATAAAACAAATCAATCAATCTAACAATTCGGCAGGAATCAGTTAACTGTAAAGAGTGAGGAAGTAACTCTGGTACATCTGGCAAATTTTATCCAGCTACAACCCCAAACCCATTCCCCATTCTCGTATGCCCTTTTTTTGTGTGATGGGACACATGTAGGAAATAAGGCTCATCATAATATATGGTATGTACACACATCTGCTTGGTCCCCCTTGTCTCCCTGAATAAAAAATATGAATGCTTTGGAGCACCGATCCTACCTTTCTTCCACTAGTGAATGAGGACAGTAAGTATAACGTATGGTATGTACAGCCTCCACAACATACACATACATTTTCACTCCCATTTCTTTGGTATTTTCTAGTGTCCCTGAACCAATTATATGAATACCTCTTAGCAGTGTGTATGCCTCTTTATATGTGAACATATAAAGTATATATTTTAAATGCTTGCCATGTCTGCCTTTCTCTTTACTCCATTATCATCATTATGTATGCCCCTCCACCCCACATATCACTGTTTCTCTCTCTTTCTCTGTCTAATCAGCACAGAACTTGCATTAAATGTTGTCTAATTTCAAGGTCTACATATATCAAAGATAAAAACTGGAGTAAGGTCAAAGTTGAATAGCCAGTGCCTAATAACTCATTACTTTCCATTGATTAGGATGGCACAGAGGCAAGATGAAGACTTACACTAAAATGGTAAAATAAATAAATTTCAAAAAAATGATACTTACTTATAATCAACTTCCGCTGCACTAGTAGCCCAGCCTTCTGTAACACATGGATCATCCTCAAACCCTTCCAGGGCCTCCTTCTTTATAATAGGAGGAGGCACAACTATATCTTCCTCACTGTTGCCTGAAGGGGAGGGTCCATTCCCTCTATACCTCTGGTCACGCACGTAGGGAGCGCGAGGGTGACCCGGGTAGTTGGGGGGAAAGGCTCCAGGGAAGCTATTACGCATTACTTGCTGAAAGTGAGATAGAAGAGTAATTATTATTTTTCCCCCCCCCAAAATACAGTATGGATTTAACCTGTTACTGACAGAAAGAAATCATTCTAAAAGCACTTTGTAGTCAAGGAAGTCAACTACTAGGCCTTCCTTTTGCCCCCTTCAACATTTTTTTCTTTTTCTTTATGAGGAAAAGAGTTCTTAAAAGGTATTATTTTTATAACTATTACTATTGTTATTCATATCAACATAATACAAATAAATAAAACACAATATTAAAAAACTTAGCTCTAGGACAAATCTAACATAAAAAATTTACTGTACCAGGGCATATTGTTGTAATCACGTAAGCCTGATAGTTGAGTCCTTAATGACTAAACACTTATGGAACAATCAGTAAGAGGAGAAATTTTCCTTTTCAAAACTTTTAATTCTAGCCATGGCATAAATGAGAGGTAATATTTACTGTATTAAATTTCTGCCAAACAAACACTGAATTCATAATTTTTTGTCAGCTTACTGACATGGGGGAGGGGGGGGGGGGTAATATATCAACCTAAATTTGACTGTTAGATACAACAAATAAGAATGTTATGAGGAAACAACAACAAACTTAAGAGGACAAAAGTGAAAGTTAAACTTATATCTGGTAGTATTTATATATTTTTTTGACTTGCTTAAAATAAAATACATCTCACTTTCAGTTGTGTTGGGTAAAATGTGTTTGAAACATATTTGAAACAGGTCTTCTGTGTACTCACATAAGGAGGAACAACTCCTCTATATTGTGGTGTAGGTCCATGAGGTGGTGCTGGCCCGATTGGACCAACAGGGCCCCCCGGAACTCCTGAAGGACCACCTGG
>NC_061820.1:31294962-31309962 GCF_019202785.1 Penaeus chinensis | reverse complement strand
AAGAAAGAGAAGAAAGAAGAGAAAGAAAGAAGAAGAAGAGAAGAAGAAGAAAGAAAGAAAGAGAGAAAGAAAGAAAGAAAGAGAAAGAAAGAGAAAGAAAAGAAGAGAGAAAGAAAGGAAGAGAGAAAGAAAGAAAGAAGAAGAAAGAGAGAGAAAGCGAGAAAGAAGAAAGAAAAGAGAAGAAAGAAAGAAAAGAGAGAAAGAAAACAGAGAGAAAGAAGAAAGAAAGAAAGAGAGAAAGAAACAGAGAAAGAAAGAAAGAGAGAAAGAAAGAAAGAAACAGAGAAAGAAAGAAAGAGAGAAAGAAAGAAAGAAACAGAGAAAGAAAGAAAGAGAGAAAGAAAGAGAGAAAGAAAGAAAGAAAGAAAGAGAAAGGGTGTCTGGTCTGGATTTCAGTCCTACCTTGGGAGTGATTTCGAGAGGTGGTGTTGGAGTTGGTGTTCCCTCCTGTGGGGTTGAGGCCCCATCGGGGGTTGTCTCCTCCGCCTTGCTTCCCCATCCTTGTCCACCGGCTGGTACCAAATTCACGTTAGGGTCGTTGCCGCTGTTCTCTGCTTTCAAGCTAGGTAAGTTTGCAGGGGGGGGCATGCGCCGTACGGACGCCACTTTACCCAGGCTTTGCATGCCATGTTTCTGAATTACAGTCTTCTGGTTTGTTTCAATAGACTTACCCTGTAAGAGAAACCGATAAAAGTCAGTCAAAGTATAGCCTACTTTTCTTACTTTTTTATTTTTTTTTTTAATCTTTGCTTTTAATTTACTGATTCTCAAGACACTCAAATCTGTAAGGCCTAATCAACAAATGCAGGGAGTGAGAATGAGAAAAGAAAAACCAGTAGCTAAATTAAGGAGAAGACTTTGATAATCATGATAATACATTAATGATCAGTCACAGTAACTGATCTAATTACCTGAACTTGCAATATCACTCAAAGAAAATTTGTTTCATGAAAGAAAGAAGCCCGGAGTCACATCTCAACCAGTAAGAAAGGCTTTTTCAATTAATCATATATATATGCCCTATCAACTGACAGATTACTACTATTATTATTTTATTAATGGTAATTTTTTCTTTTGCTTAATAGCAATTCAATAATCCCCAACAACCCAGAATGACTACACATAAAAGAATACATAAGACTCACCTTAAATATATTATTTATGTTCAGCGATTGAAACTTCTTTGATTTCTCCCCCTTTGCTTGTGACCCGGACGATGCTGACATGCTGATCACAGGCGCTCATTTAGATGCTGAGGAACCTGTGGAACGAACCGCTAAGCTGAAATGAATAAGAGGAAAGAAACCTGATATTGCTGAGCTGTTGAAAAGGTGGTAATGATCATGATAAAAATAACATTGGCAGTTGTGATACATACATATAGACATCACCACATAAAGAATGAATCTGAAGCAACAAAATACCTATAAGGATATGATATAATAGCTTAAATGCTGTAATTACATCTTTAGGATTCCTACTATGTCCACAATTATTCAACTGTGATCTCAAAAAGGTTGAATTTAGCACCTAAATAGTTATAGTCTGACAGTAATATTTTTTCCCTTACACTAGCAAACTCATGTTTGACAAGTCATGCTGACTTGGCAGAGCCTGTAACTGCTGCTGATTAAGAAATAACTAAATGTAAACAAGCTGCACCCAATCAATTACCAGGCACCTTTTCACCTGATCTATTGTAACTTCAAAACAGTTCTACCTTAGCAGTTTTATTTATAAAGTATTGTATTCTGTTGGTGTCTAAAAGAAATCTTGATATTTATATTGTTTTACCAAAGGATAATGTGTTTATTTTATATCATTATTATTAATAAAATACAGTAAAATTTGGCAACACAGATTACTCTTACAAAATTGGCATAGAACTGACAGATAAATGGATTCTAGGGCCTATTTCATATAGGACACAATTCTAACAAAGAAATAAAATAAAATGTTAAATTGTGAATGATCCTGTCAAATGATCACCATGACCTCAGAGTTTGGCCTGCTTTTCTGCTCTGTTATAAATTGTCAAGGAGGTCTACTAACTACACACAATGGCTGTGATTAAAGAATTTGCTCTTTACAAATTTCCTATCCTCAACAGTTCCATGTTTTTTTCTATTCTATAAATATTATATTCTAAGGCAGTTAATCTTTACAGTATGGGCATACTAAGCTAGAGCAAAGATATTCATGTAGAGAAGAAAGTGTTGAAGTCATTGGTATCAGAAATAATCTGTAGACATGAACAGTAAGTCACAGATAAAGGATAAAAATTACTACTCAGTCAGTTCTATCTTCCTGTGCACACCAGGGTGGAGACCATGTTTGCCAGGGACATTGGGGGGGTAGGGGACGGACCCATTATCACCCTTCTCCTGCTTGGGTAATGCCTGAAGGGGATGATGCCCAAGGGAAGACTGCTTATATATTTTATAATGTGTTAGGGAATTAGTCTCTGGCAAGTGCACCTGTTGCCAAAAAGGCAACATGATCAAAATCAAGTTTGTCGGTAAGGTTATTTTTCTATACCTTATTTTTAAGTAACATTGAGCCCTTATATTACCTATTTTTTAAGGAATAAAGATTGTGGTGTTAGTTTCATATGCAGGTATCACAATAACATATAATAATTCTTATTTGGGTACCATTCTTACCACTGTAGCCTACATACTCAATAACCAAGTGTCAACTTTAACCCAATGGCGCTGGGTATAGCAAATTAAAAAAAACTCTACGCTCTGGCGAACGGCGGCAGCGCGCCGACTCTGAGCGGGTGATATCGGTCCATCAAGCCGAATCATTGCCTCGGGGCGTTTTGGCGCGGCGCCGCTGCGGACAGCCGCACGCCTCACATCGTGCGTATTGTTATGACGGCGATAGCCGTGACCCGTCGCCATTGGGTTAATATGTACTGTCTGATAAAAATAAAACCAAGAACTCAATCACTATCAAAGAAAGCTGTGAATGTATTTCTAAAAACTAATTTAATAAGAACATGAAAAAGACATTGCAGGTCTAGAAACAAAATATTCGAATAACTATTTAGCAATGGACTAAAACAAGTGATGCTCTGGCTTCTGTAAATGCTAACAAACCTCAATCACGTACAAGAAGGAACCTGAACTGGTTCCTTATGTAGCAATAACTGGCCAATAACTGACTTATTCTACTTGGTTGAGTAGGGGGGAGGGGGGATCACTATGGCACTAGGCACAGTGATTGGAATGGACCCCGGACCTGGGAAAGAGGACGTCAGTAGGGGTCCTCAGGACAAAAGCAAATGTCTGGATGGTTTTAAACTTGTATGGCAGATTTACTGGTAATCTGTAGGTTTTGGATGACGTTCATCTGTTTGTACTATAACGATAGATAGGTTTAAATTATATTATTTATATTTTACCCCAAAGTTTCCCTGGTATCACTCATGCACGCCCCTGCTATTGATGCCAATACGGGGTTTGAGGAGTTTCCATGGCAAAAGTCCTGCATACTTGGGTAGTAAAGATTTAGAGGAATCCATCAAAACCACTATAATCATAATCGGTCATGTGAAGGTATTCAAAACAATTACCAGCGAGAAAAAGAGAAAGAGAAAGAGAAAGAGAAAGGGAGGGAAGGAAGGGAGGAGGGGGGGAGGGGAGGGGGAGAGAGGGAGGGGGAGAGAGGGAGAGAGAGAGGGAGAGAGAGAGGGAGAGAGAGGGAGAGAGAGGGAGAGAGAGAGGGAGAGAGAGGGAGAGAGAGGGAGAGAGAGACTTGAGTCTGCCTTGATAAATAGGAAGTGAACACACAATGTTTGTTTCCCAAAATAATTATGCTCTTTCAAGTTGTACATACATACAAGCAATTGCATTTCTGGAAACACTTCCACCAATAAAACCTGAAATATCATAGTTTCACAAAAGCCTATAGTAAAGGATAAAAAATTTACAATTTGATACTGACAAACTTAACACTTATGTACAACATTTGCTACAATTTAAGCATTTAAAAATATCTATATAGTAATCATAAGTCATACCACACTTTAACCCCTTACGGCCAGGAACACCTATAGCAGTCGTGAATAAACAACTCCTTATGACAGGAATGGCTATAGGCATCACAGCGCACTAGAGTCGAGCGGGAAGTTCCGCTACACGTAGTGGCCTCCCAAGCCAAATGGCTGGATGGTTGCCAGAACTCCAGAATGTATGATATCCATAGACTTCTGGTACTGTCAGTGTAGGGTTTAGAAACTACTGATATAAATCCTTTCAAGCCCCCCCCCACCCCCCTCACACACACACACACACACACACACACACACACACACACACACACACACACACACACACACACACACACACACACACACACACACACACACACACACACAATCTCTCTCACTCTACCAACTTATAGAAAACGTGACATTAAACCTATGCCACAGGGTGGTTTCCCTCTCTCCCCTGCTGTATTCATAGTGACAGGTTCCCACTGCCGGGGGATCGTGTCGGCACCATAGCGTGCATGGCATGACTGTACATCTCCCCGGAAAACAGGACTGGCACACCATGGTAGGTATGAATATGCCACCCAGAATATTGTCCAGGAAGGCCATGGCATGTACATATATGCCACCCAGCAGCAAAGGGTTAAGAACTTTGGCTGTATTATGGTGTTGAGGACCCTGATATGCAGTGGATATTTTTGTCATTTCACTGTAAATGTGAGGCCACAGCAGTTGTACCTGTGTTGTTTAACCCCTTGGTGACGGGTGTAGAAAACTAAAACTAAAAACTAAAAACTAAAAACTAAAAAATAAATAAATAAATAAACTCTACGCTCTGGTGATCAATGGCAATGCACTGACTTTGAGCACGGGAGTTCGGTACATCAAGACGAATCACCGCCTCGGAGCGCTTTGGCGTGCTGCCGCGGCGTACAGTCGCATGCCACATTTTGAGCGGTTTGTTATGACGTCCAGAGACGTGATCTGTCGTGAAGGGGTTAAGTCTCATTTGCTTTATAAGATGGCAATGTATTTTCCTCTATCTCTGTGCTCTGCTTGTGGTATCATTAACCACTTTTTAAACTACAAAAACCAAGCCATAATAAATAATTCAACCATAGTCAACAAAACCTATTAAACACTTCACCCGTAATATCAATTATCTAAAAAAAATTACAGAATATAATCAAGTACTGCTAATATCTAATATTTGAGGAGCAAGATCATTTTAAGCTTGCAAATCTTTGTCACACCCATTGTTATAAAACATCAACTTTAAAACCTCTCAAACAAGGATAGTATCCAGCCTATCAATCATTAATCCAAACCCATAGATAAAGAAATAGCCTGTGACAAAAATAACAAACCTAAAACAAATATAACAAATAAAACAGGGGAAAAAACAGCTAATATCTAACACCATCTAAACAAACCTCCTCCATGGTAGCCATCTTAGGAGCTTTCTGAATTGGCCTTGCTACAAACTGTCCTATTCTGTGTCAAGGTTTAAAAAAAGCAGCAGTAGAAAATAAAAACTAATAAACATTTTTTCACAGTATTGGTCTACTTACACATCACCACACCTATGCAACAATAAAAACAAGAGAAAATATAATTCTAATGGTATAAAAATAAGACATTATCCAAAGCACAAAAGGGAGATGGATTTAACAAAGACTCAGACACTCACACAGTGACTGAAGAAGAAATTTGGGTCATGGCAAAAAGTGCAATAATTCTTCAATTTTCTTGAGCAATTTATCATTGCTTTTTTATTCTTAATTATTTCCTTTCCCCTCTTACTTCCTTCCTTTGTTTTAGGATAGAAAAAAATCCATTCACTTTTGTCAGAGATTTCTCCATTATGAAAAAAGGCACAATTTCCAGAACTTAAAATTTTTCAAAACCCACCAAAAGCATCTTGCAGATGGAAATTTCCAGGTACACAAAAGACAAAAAGGTTGATACTCTGAGATTCAAAGAACAATAACAAACCTAGATAAGAGAACCAAGAGAAAGGGTAACGTGTAACCGCACACAGGAAACCTACAATAAAGCAGATAACAAGAACGAACTTAAGGCCAAGATTGTAAGAAAACCTGAAACCTCGAGTAGTAATAGGCGACTCCGGGAAAGCGAAGGGAATTCCGCAATGAAAGGGGAAAATCCGAACTGCCATTTTTAAATGACAAAACAAAGAGGAAACCCCGATTAAAACGAGTTATCCTTCGTCCTCCTATTTCCACTTCGTAAGTCACCCTAGGTCACACAGGGAGCGCAGCCTTTGCCTTCTCCCTGTTCCTCTCCTTCGCGAACGGGGAGAGAGACACACAAACGCCGAACACAAACATAATAACACGATCGTAGAACACATTTCCACGGCAGGGATTCCTTCGTTCCTTTCGCTCTCTCACTCTTGTTACTTTGTATTTACATGGACTACTGGTTCACGGGCGTACGTGGGGTCCTCCTCGAGCCCACGAAGGCCTAGGAACGCCGCCCACGTCCGCGAAGGCCGCCCAAAGGCCCGAAACCCGCGAGGAAAAGGGGCGGAAGTGACCTCCTCCTCGAGAGAACACCCATCGGCTGCCAACAGCGTCACCCGCCGCCCACCCCGCCCACACCCACGCCCATGGCACCCCCACAACCCACCGTGCCAAGAGGATGGAGTGTGTGCACGGCCCAGGGTCTCTCCAGCGCCCGTGCGTCCCGAGAGTTGGTCAATAACATCGGAATACACCATCGGAAACCCGCCGATGGATCTGGGTCGTCTGCTACGATTTTGGACGAATTTCGCCCCAAAAATGCCTCCGATAACCACTTACCTGGGCTCGTTCCAATGACGGATGACTGAAAAATTAATCCTATCCTAATAATAGAGGTAAAGGGACGGATGGCGACAGAATTTTACGATAATTTCACTAACACTACGCTCCTCTGAGCGAATGTCAAAATGGCGAACTCTAGCAAGCTTCTCGGGATCGATTTGATGACGTCACTCCCACAAGGCGCCGCGCCATGGCCTCGCAGCCGATTTTACTCAGGATTGCGTTTCCCGGCTACCCTGTTATTTAATAAAAACACAAGTTTGGGCACTTAAATGAGCTGAAACAGACATGATAATATTTTTCTAGATATGTAAACGGTACAAAGATACCGTAAACTTGATCTTATTGCCGGTAGAATAAAACCTTATTTACCTAAAATTTCCCAGTTCAAAAAGAGAGATCGTCTGCTCGCCGTCGTCCGGCGGGGAATTTAAACTTGCATCAACTCGATAGAGGCTTCCATTAACGAATAGGCGGCGCTTGTGCTATTCTTTCGTCAATATGCTGAGTATACTTCTATGCAAATGATACAAGATAGCGATCGAGGAAGCGAATTATACTTCTAATCGCTACTACCGGTAGATTCGCTTGACGGACTCCCGAGCGCCAGATGCACGTTCCGGCCGTAAACTGTGTACGTGACAACGTATGCTTTTCTAGCGATATTTATGCTCGCTTTCTATTCTTCATCTCAACGCGCAAATCCGATCCAACTGACCGTCCAGACACAGAAGAAGATAAATAAATTAAGAGAATAAGACCGCGACCAGACGAGCGACGAAAATGAGTCATTGGCTACGCGAAGGTGACAGGAGTAGCTAGAAACCGGAAACCGGACAGTCTTCAAGGAATAGCGGTACTCGACGCTCTTGCGGAAGAGTGAGAGTCAACGCATACCCGCAGCGAATATTTTGACACTTGACCGCGACGTCAGCTGATGGGGGAACGACGCGCACGGAAATCAGACAGCTGGTCCAATGTGCCGTTTCTCTTTCTGCCGCGCGAGGGACTGGAAGAGGGGAGGAAAGGAGAGGGAAAGAAAGATAGATAGATAGAAAGAGAGGAAAAAGAGGAGAGAGAGAGAGAAAAGAGAGAGAGAAAGAGAGGGGAAAGAGAAAGGAGGAAGGGGGGGGGGTGGGGGGGGGGGGGGGGGGGGAAGAGAGGGAGCGTGGGTGTACAGAATAGATTGTGGAATAGATGGGAAGGTTTAAATTTAATGATCAATGTCCTTCTATCGGCCGCAGAAGAGGATAGGGATAATTTCAGTATATTTTTCTATTTCATTTGGGGCATATATATTTTGTGTTATATATAGGGTATAGATAAAAATGTATGATTTATTAAAATATAATTTTTTATTAAAAAGCTTTTTTTGTTGTGGTGTGGGTGTGTGTTTTGTGTGTGTTTTTTTGTGTGTGTGTGTGTGTGTGGGTGACCATGCACACCACACACACCCACGCCCACACCACAAAACACACATACACACACACGCACATGAATATATATATATATATTATATATATTGTATATATTATATATTATGGGGGAGAGGAAGAGAGGAGAGAGCGAGGATGAGAGAGAGAGAGAGATGATGAGAGAGAGAATGAGTGGAGAGAGAGAGAGAGTGAGGAGAAGACGAGAGGAGATGAGAGAAGATGGAGAGAGAGAGAGACTAGACGAGATTGAGCTATGACGGATGAGAGTGAGATGATTGAGAGAGGATGAGAGAGTATTGAGGACGAGATAGGGCGGATCGGGAGAGAGAGAGAGATGAGAGAAAAACTAAGATAAAAAATTAAAATTAAAAAAAAAGGGGGGGGAAAAAAAAAAGGGGGGGGGGGGGGGTTTCCCTCTCCCCGGCCTTTAAATTTCGATCCAATTGATTATTTCTAGATGTGTTTGGTATCGATAGGAGGGAGGAGCGAGAGCGGTGGGTGGGTGGGTGGTGGTGGTGGGGGGGGGGGGGGGGGGGAGCGACCTGACTCCGCCACTCTCTCTCTCTCGCACATCCGGCCGCCGACTGACCTCGGCTACTCTATTTTTGATAAAATTAGTGACAAACACAAATACGAAATGCAAAGAACCGGGTCGGGCCGGGGATATTTAGAATGATAACTGTTATTTAACCAACCACAAGATGAAATTCCCAAACGCGGAGGGGCATCTCTTTTTTCTTTTTTTTCATTTTTTTCTGATGAAGCTCATTTTGTTATTTGGAGTAGAAAATTTAAACGTTCGCGGGCAAATTAAAAAATTTGTTCGACCCCAAAAACCCGACAAAATTTAGTACGATTAAAGGTTTTTTCGAAATGGGCCGACCCACTTCTATGGGCACGCGGCTGGTTTAAAACAGATGCGGTAGGGACAAAATTAGGGGTGAATGCCCGGGCTTTCCCATTTATTATTTAAAACAGGGGGTATTTATTTTCTCATTTTTCTTTCATTTTACCAAAAGTTACGTACAACATTCGGGACACCCCAACATACATATATACATAGCGTACTGTATAAAGATTACATATGATCTGTATATATATTTCATTTATATATATAATATATATATACAGAGAAAAGAGAGAGAGAGGAGAGAGAGAGGGATGAGGAGGAGAGAGAGAGAAGAGAGAGAGAGAGAGAGATAGAGAGGGAAGAGAGAGAGATGAGGAGAGAGAAGAGAGAATAGAGAGATGATGAGACTTGTGGAGAGAGAGATCATGTGCGAGAGATGGAGAGGGAGAGAGAGAGATAGAGAGAGAGGGATATTGATATTATATATATATCATATATATTTATATAATATAATATATAAGATGAGAGAGAGAGACGAGATAGAAGTGAGAGGGAAGAGGTGATAGACGAGAGAGAGAGAGAGACGATGAGAGAGGCGAGAGAGGAGATGAGAGACGGCGAGATAGAGATTAGAAGAGAGAGGGAGAGAGAGATAGATGAGAGAGAGAGAGAGGAAAAGAAGCGAGGAGGTGAGAGTTTGGAGAGAAAGGATGAGTGAGGAGTGAGAGAGATGGAGAGAGAGAGATGATGAAGAGGAGAGAGAGAGAGAAGAGCGAGAGAGAGGGAGAGCGGACGTGAGAGAGAGAGAGAGAGGATGAAGATTGAGAGAGATGCGAGAGAGACGATGAGTGAGGAGAATAGAGATGACTGAGAGAGAGAGAGAGAGAAGAGAGGATAGAGAGAGAAGGGGGAGAGGGAAGAATGAGAGAGAGAGGAGAGAAGATGGTGAGAGAGACGAGAGAGAGACTGGAGAGATGAGAGTAAGTGAGAGATGAGAGAGAGGAAGAGGATGAGAGAGAGAGAGAGAGAGAGAAGATAGAGAGTAGAGAAAGTAAGAGAGAGATAGATAGTTAGATAGATGATAGATAGATAGATAGTAGTTGATAGATAGAGACGAGAGAGATGAGAGAGAGAGAGGGGGGGGGGGGTGGAGAGAGAGAGAGAGAAATAGAGAGGAGAGAGAAGAGGAGAGAGAGAAAGAGTGAGAGAGAGAGAGAGAGAGAGAGAGAGAGAGAAGAGTTTGAGAGAGAGAGTTGAATGAGAGTCGAGAGAGGGAGTGAGAGAGAGGAGAGTGAAGACGAGAGAGAGAAAGATTGAGAGCGAGAGAGAGAGAGGAGAGAGAGAGAGAGACGGAGAGGATCTCGATGAGAGATGAGAGATGACGAGAGACGAGAGAGAGAGAGAAAGAGAGATGAGAAAGAAGAAGAAAGGAAACAAACTTAATAAGTGATATCTTTGGAATTTTTTTTCGTCTCTGATCTGCAAAACTTTCGAATGTATCAGTATCGAGGTTGCATTCTCCACCCTAAAAAAGTTGTTTATCAGTCTTCTACTTCCTAGTGTGTATCTGATTGTTTTTGTTCTTAAGTAGATAGTATTATCAGTTTTTCCCAAACTTCTCTCTCTCTATCTCTCTATCTCTCTCTCTCTCTCTCTTCTCTCTCTTCTTTCTCCTTTTCTTTCTCTTCTCTCTTTCTCTCTCTTTTTTTTATCTTTCCTCATTTTTCTCTCTCTCTCTTCTCTTTTTATCTTTCATTTCTTCTCTCTCTCTCTCTTCTCTTTTTCTGTTTCTCTCCTATCTCTCTTCTCTCTTTTTATTCTCTCTCTTCTCTATCTCTCTTTCTTTTCTCTTCTCTCTCTCTCTCTTCTCTCTCCTCTCTCTCTTTCTCTTTCTCTCTTATTTCTTTTTTTCTTCTTCTTCTCTCTCTCTCTTCACTTTGTGAATACAATATACTTTGTCTCTTTCGTGCTGAGGAGGGAGGATGAGAGAGAGTAGAGAGAGGAGTAGAGAGAGAGAGAGAGAGAGAGAGAGAGAGATGAGATGAGAGAGAGTGAAGAGAGAGGAGATGAGGAGAGAAGAAAGAGAAAGAGAGAGAGGAGAGAGAGACGAGAGAGAAGGAGAAGCGAGAGAGAGAGATGAGTGAGAGAGAGAGGATATGAGAGAAAGAGAGGAAAGAAAGAGCGAGGAGAGAGGGATAGAGAGAGAGAGAGAGAGATACGAGAGAGACGAGAGAGTGGGAATGAGAGAGAGAGGGGGGGGAGAGTTAAGAGAGAGAAAGAGAAGAGAGGCGAGAGAGAGAGAGAGAGCGAGATGAATGAGCGAGGAGAGAGCGAGAGATGAGATGATGATGAGGTCAGAATAAGGGGAGATTTTTTGAGAGAGAGAGAGAGAGAAGGAGAGAGAGTGGGGGGGGGGGAGAGAGAAGAGAGAGAGAGAGAAGAGAGGCGATGAGAGAGAGTGACGAGAGAGAGAGAGGAGAGAGAGTGAGACGAGAGAGTAAGAGAGAGAAAGAGAAGAGAGGCGAGAGAGAGCGAGGAGAGAGAGAGAGATAGATAGATAGAGAGAGAGAGAGAGAGAGAGAGGAGACGCGAGAGAGAGATGAGAGAGTAGAGAGAGAGAGGAGAGAGAGATTTAGTAGAGAGAGCAGAGAGAAGAGAGAGAAGAGAGAGAGCAAGAGAGAGAGAGAGGGGGGGGGGGAGAGAAGAGAAGAGAGAGAGAGAGAAGAGAGGAGAGGAGATGAGACTGACGAGGAGAGAGAGACGTTGAGAGCGAGAGAGAGAGAGAGAGAGAAAGAAGAGAGAGATATATAGATAGATAGATAAGATAGATAGATAGATAGGTAGATAGATAGATAGAGCGCGAGAGAGAGAGAGAGAGAGGGGGGGGGGGGTGAGAGAGAGGAGAGAGACATAGAGATGAGAGAGAAAGAGAGAGAGAGAAAGAGAGAGAGAGAGAGAAGAGAGGAGAGAGGATTGAGAGAGAGAGAGAGAGGAGAAGAAGAGAGGAATGATTGAGAGAGAGAGAGAGAGAAGAGAGAGGGAGAAAGATCGAGAGAGACGAGAGTAGAGAGAAGAGAGAGAGAGATGGAGAGAGATGATCGTTGAGACGAGGAGAGAGAGATAGATGAGAGAGAGAGAGAGGAAAAGAAGCGAGGAGGTGAGAGTTTGGAGAGAAAGGATGAGTGAGGAGTGAGAGAGATGGAGAGAGAGAGATGATGAAGAGGAGAGAGAGAGAGAAGAGCGAGAGAGAGGGAGAGCGGACGTGAGAGAGAGAGAGAGAGGATGAAGATTGAGAGAGATGCGAGAGAGACGATGAGTGAGGAGAATAGAGATGACTGAGAGAGAGAGAGAGAGAAGAGAGGATAGAGAGAGAAGGGGGAGAGGGAAGAATGAGAGAGAGAGGAGAGAAGATGGTGAGAGAGACGAGAGAGAGACTGGAGAGATGAGAGTAAGTGAGAGATGAGAGAGAGGAAGAGGATGAGAGAGAGAGAGAGAGAGAGAAGATAGAGAGTAGAGAAAGTAAGAGAGAGATAGATAGTTAGATAGATGATAGATAGATAGATAGTAGTTGATAGATAGAGACGAGAGAGATGAGAGAGAGAGAGGGGGGGGGGGGGGGAGGAGAAAGAGAGAGAGAGAAGAGAGGAGGAGAGGAGGAGAGAGAGAGAGGGGAGTGAGAGAGAGAGAGAGAGGAGAGAGAAAAGAGGAGAGAGAGGAAGGAGAGGAAGAGAGGGAGAGAGAGAGGAAGAGGGGAGAAGAGAGAGAAAGAGAAGAGAGGAGAGGAGAGAGAGAGAGAGGAGAAGAAGAGGATGAGAGAGAGGAGAAGGAGGAGGAGAGGGAGAGGAGAGGGAAAAAGGAAAGGAGATTTAACGATCGAATTTTTTCCCGCAAAAAGGAAGACGCACGGTGAAAAAAAAGAAAAGAAAAAGAAAACATAGGCATTAATCTTGATTAGATTACAAAAGAATCGCGAAGTTTTGCCAAAGTTGTAGTCAAGAAGTTAATGTTTTAAAACTTTTCTTTCGCAGACCACAGGGTAAACGGACAGGGGAGGGCGGTTAGGAGTCCGAGAGGTTAGGGCAAGATCGGTCGAGGAGCCCAGCTGAATTCTCGGATTCTTTCGGGTGGTCGCTTTTTTGTTGCTAAGATTCTTATGTTGGATAAAGCACACGTATTAATGTAGTAATTATACGTTCCGCACAGTCACAAGCGCACATACATGTAGACAGCAACACACACACACACGTACACATTATTTTAATTGCCGTTGATATTATTGCTATTGTTGTTATTATTATTATTATTATTATTATTATTATTATTATTATTATTATTATTATTATCATTATTGTTATTATTATAATTATCATTATCATTATTATTTTTTATCAACAATATCACTAGCATTATCATTATTATTATTTCTGTCATTATCATTATTATTAGTAGTATCTCATAACTCGCTATTTCCGCTTTCATAAATAACCACATATACTACATATCTTCACTAATATCAGTGACAACATTTCACTGGCTATAACTTATATGTTTGCAATAAACGTGTTAATTCTCGTGAACCCTTTGATTATGAAATATTTTTTTGTCGCTTGTGAGATATATAGATTGTTTTTCGAAAATTGATGAAAAAAATAGAAATGAGCAAAATGAAATGAATAAATTTTAATTTTGAATCCTTTTCGGATAGTCACATTTCTTTCATCAGTAATTTTTGTCTTACCTTTTTTTTTTTCTTGTCTATCTTGAGAAATATTACGCATTTGATGTTTCTGGTTTGATTGATAAGCTAACATGCAGAAATAATGGCACAGTTATTTTCTTCTCTTGATTTGCACAAACGTTTGCTTTGGCGATATTGAAGAATGTCCTGCCGGTATTCACTTGGTATCTTATCGTGCCTTATCGTCTTGTCAATGTTATCACAGGAATAATGATTACACGATTATGCATGATATACGACTTGTAGATATGGAGGATTTGTAATGATTATCTAACTTGTAACATGTACGCGATAATAGATAATGAAGCAGGTGCAAATAGTCCATGAATAGCTATGACATATCAAAATAAAAATGTTTGAATAAATATTACGCAGTTTCCCCTCTACGCTCGTTTTCCTTATGATTATCTGGGACGATTCCTTTACCTCGCCGCCTTTGCTGAAATTTTTATTGGTCATTAATAAAAGATACCTTTCGTTGGCTTGCTCTCGGTTAATAACTCTTTAGATAAGACCTGGAGTTCTTGTGAACTGACAGCTGGTATTTTGTATCCATTTCCACATGCTTTACACATTTTTCCTGTGTGGAGGGTTGGATATATTTATTTGAAAGGCTTGTCGATAGCAGAGTGATTTTAAATTCTTCAAAGAACGTATATCTATCTTCTATCGGTCGCAGTGTGTGTAATTTGCTTTCTTCTAAAATCAACACGCACACACACACTCTCTCTCTCACACACACACACACACACACACACACACACACAAACCCAAACCCAAACATATATATAGATATGTATACATAAATATATGTATGTATGCACACACACACATATATATACAGATATGTATATACATATATATATATGTATATACATATATATGTATATATATATTAATATATATATACATATACATATACACACGCACACACACTCACACACACACACACACACACACACACACACACAAACACACACACACACACACACACACACACACACACACACACATATATATATATATATATATATATAGAGAGAGAGAGAGAGAGAGAGAGAGAGAGAGATTCACACACACACACACACACACACACACACACATATATATATATATATATATATATATGTATACTGCTGTTTTTGTGA
>NC_061820.1:31272462-31274962 GCF_019202785.1 Penaeus chinensis | reverse complement strand
CAGCTTCATGAGTATACCATGCTTCCAAGTGGTATCATAAATCTTTTCAGGGTCAAAGAAGACTGTGACGTCGCTGTGCGAAGGAATTATGTATATCAGTTTCCATCCTCACAAGTGCATCTGCGGTCGATCTAAATTTTCTAAACCCATATTGATATGGGGTCAGCACGTTTTCCTTTTCTAGCAGCCATGTCAACCTGAAGTTTACCATTTTCTCCGTCAGCTTGCAGAGACAACTGGTGAGATAAATTGGTCTGTAATTCCCTGGTATGGATGTGTCCTTGCCAGGTTTAGGGACAGGAATGATTATAGCCTCTTTCCATGTGGATGGTACTGTTATCTCTCTATAGATCCTATTAAATAGGTCCAATAGGAATGTTTGGGAGCTCTCCGGTAAGTGAGATATCATTTGATATGGAATATCGTCACATCCTAGGGGAGTCCATCTCCCTGTGCAAAAATGGCAAGTTGTATGGAAGTTCTGCTGCAGTGCTACTGAAGAACGATATTGGGTATCGTTCCTGTTCAGCCCGAAAAGTGGAGAATCGGGCAGTGTAAGATACTCCAGAGGAGATCTCTGCCATGGATTTTGCTAGCTCATTTGCAACATCTGTTTTGTCTGTGAGGATTATGCCATTTATCTTCAGAGCAGGTGGTGATATGGATGTGCTCTTTCCAGCGATTTTACGCACCTTTGTCCCATACCCATGCTAAGGGAGTCTCAAAGTTAATCAAGGAGACATATTGCTGTGGGTTGATGCGAGGATCACGTTGACCTACCTCAACTATCTTCCGATGTACTTCAAAATATCAAGATCCATGATAGATAGGTATCTACTACTAGGTATTTACTATATGATACACTTTCACATTTACCAGGTAAGATCTCCTTAATGGATTGAGGAGGACTTTCCTCCTTCTTACCAAGTTTGGGAGCTCGGGAATCATTATGATTCCCATTCTTGCCCTTTGGAATCTGGTAAAGTTCCAGAGTGTCAATATATTGGCCAGGGGGTTGCGAAGGTCGTCAGGGAGAGAGCAAGTTCTTTGTAAATTTGCAGAAACCATACAGATTATAAATCTTAATTTCCTCACCCCCTCACCCACCATGGAGTCCAACGAAGGGAAGCTATAGATGGGGCTCAAATTTTCCAAACAGCCACTGGGGTAGTGAGGAAATATACACGGTCACTGTTACAGTGCTGATGGTAGTCGCGGGACCTGTGCGCTACCGACTGGACAGTGCCTTCTTGACCCTAGCCATATTTGCCCAGCCGATTGACTTGACCGGGCCTTGATCAAGCCACCCGTCTAACCAGAATAGAGGACCAAAGAGGTGTGTTGCTAGCTGCAGGGCGCAGCGTGCAGCATCGCCCAACCTCCAGGACTCCTGTCTCCTGGTAACATGGGACACCATGCACGGCAAACAGACTTGGGAGAGTTCTCCCTGGTCCAAGATGGAATGAACCAGGGGTGAGTTCACCATCCTCTCCCGTAGGCCTTGGTGCACCAGGAAGCCATTTTGTCTCATCCCTCACTGGTGACCCCTCCAGTATGGGTAGCCCTCTGGTCCGGCTCACTAGCTCGTTGGAACCAAAAGCCCCCCACCGCGGCAAGGCGGCTTCCGTTAGGGGAGAGAGAGAGAGAGAGAGAGAGAGAGAGAGAGAGAGAGAGAGAGAGAGAGAGAGAGAGAGAGAGAGAGAGAGAGAGATAGATAGAAAGAAACCATCAAAATAAAGATATATCAAATAAGAGGAGATGAAATATGCATTTCCGAATTAACACGTCAACGTACCGATATATCCTCTATAATGAAATATACATTTCTTTGAGATACGGGACACGCATTTCAAATTAAAAAGCGCTAAGGAGGCTTAAGGTAGCGAGAACCCCCTCTTGATGAATAATGTAAAGAAATCCTCTTCTGCCGAATACACGCGAACAACAGATACGTTTCAATGAATTTTCTATTTCTTCTCATTCATTTTTATATTCATTTATTCGAATGGAATAAATCCCTACGACAATACATAGAGCAAAAAGACTTAATTCCTGACCTGAATTTTTAGAAAAAATGGATAGGAAATAAAAAATAATACTTGAATCAGTAAATAGGGTTTAATAGACACACGCATATATAGATAAAAAGTAATTACGTAAATAACATGACATATAAATAAATAAAAAACAAAATTAAATTAATGAATGAATGAATGGAAATTCGTAAAACTGAATTGATGACTAAATCAAGAACTTGGGAAAAACAAATAAACAAATAAAATATAAATAAATATGTGATATGTACGTATCCCCCTGTAATATGAAACAGCTAGCCGCCGAGCCTCCAAGCCCAGGACACAACTATGTAAAAATGTATAATACGTGTAAGTGCACATATCATTGTAAGAAATATGTATATTATCTAATGATAGTAAAATGGGCTTAGTTAGAGAAAATGCAATTAGCTAGTCTCATTATTTACATCAACCAGAGTAACAGA
>NC_061820.1:31259962-31264962 GCF_019202785.1 Penaeus chinensis | reverse complement strand
GCCCCTGTCCCCAACAACAGGTACCCGGACCTTTGATCAGTCCCCCCCAACCCAAACCCCCAATACCCCACACCAACAGAGGCGAGGCGTATCATCAGCTGACCCCTCCCCCTTTCCTACCGCCAGCCATCCAGTTCACGTCTCCTGCCATTACCTCCATGAAGGTCCCCCCCCCCCCCCTTACATGCTCTAGACACGTCCGTAGCTTGTTTTCGAGCTTTTGCGAGATGCATTTGCCAGATATTTTTTTGTTGTAGCTATAAACGCAATTTTAAAAAAAGTTTCTAAAATGGATATTTCTAAAACTTTTGTAAGTTTCTTTATATAGAACGTTGTATTTCTGAAGCTTTTTTCCCCTAGGCTTCTTGAAATATAATAGTGTATTTCTAGGTTTCGTGAGATATTTTTTTGTGCATTTCTAGACGCGAGAGAAAGACGTCGTTCCTCCATATGTATTCGGCTCACGCGAGGGTCTTCTGACGGACGAGGAGCCTTCTTTGTTTCTGTCCGCTGTCGCCGTTTCTATTTACATATCTTTCTCTCTCTGTCTGTCGGTCTCTTTCTTTCTTTCACTCCCTCTTCCCACTCTCTTTCTCTCTCATTCTTCCCTCTCTCTTTCTCTTTCTCTTCTCTCTTTGCCTCTCGCTTTCTGTCTTTCATTCTTCACCGTTTTCTTTTAATTTCCCCCTTTCTTTCCATTCTCTCATAGGTCATTTCGCTTCTGGTCTCTCCTCTTACCTCCCTTCTTCTCTCTTCTGTTCCTTCTATCTCGTCCTCCTCTTCTATATGTCATTCTTGCATCGTTTATTTTAAATGACGTTTGTGATTTGTTTTATTTGTCTCAATTTCATTCTCCATTCCTTTCTCTCCATCCTCCCTCATCACCGGCATAGTTTCAATTTTCTTTCACTTCTCCATTCTCTTCCTTCCCATCTTCCTCTTAGCCTTCTTCATCTTCCTTTCTACCTTTTCTTTGTCTTCTTTCTCTCTCTCTTCTGTTATCAGAATTATTCTTCCTTGTCTTTCTCTTCATATCTTGCTTTCAGTGTTCTTCATTTTCCTCTGCGCCCATTTCTTCGTCTCCTTTCTTAATTTCTCTCTTCCTTCTTCCTATTCCTCTGCATAGTTTTTTTTCTTCATATTCTCTATTCCCGTTTTTCTCTTCCTCGCTACCTCATTCCGCAACTTCTCTATTAATCTTCGTCTTCACCTTCTTTACCCTTTTCTCTGCTTTTCTCTTTATCATCCCATCAACATTTTTTCTCTCTCCTCCATTTTCCTCTCTCTCTTTCGCCCATAAAAGGGGTTGCCAGAAAGCGCCGTTCACTCACCTCAATGAAAACGACAGTTTCGTCTAAATTCTTTTAAGTCTTCTAACTTTCCTTTCCTTCCTGATTAAACCTCTTCCGTGTGTCTTTTTGTTTTATCTTATTTATTTGTGTTTTGTTATCTTTTTTTATTTATCTAGTTTTTGTTTGTCCTTTCTTTTCATCAACTCACGTATCGCATCCATCTTCGTCGTCCTTCATTTGTTTCTTGTTCCGCGGCGGAGATATCGTCTTCCGAATTTCTCTTCTGTACCGACTTTTATTTTCGTATTGCGTTTCGAAATTCTTTTATCTCTCGACTTGCATTTCGTCTCTTTGTCTCCTCTTTTCCGACAGTGTGATTTGTCCCCTTCTTTCCAAATTTGTTTTCTTTTATATTGGGGATCCTTTATCGAGTAAACTTAATACTTTTAAATTCTTTGGTCCTTTATTCATAATCGGAATTACACATTCCTCCATTCATCTATTTATCTGTTCATTCACCAATACATCAAATAATTCAACTACCCTGCCAGTGATAAATAAAGTGCGAAATATCGAGAAAAAAAAGAAAAATAACTCTTGGTAAATTAATTTAAAAAGAAGTAAAGAAGCAAGAATAAAAGTTTATCGCAAATTACTACGAACATCAAAATAATAGATTAAATAAGACTACAAAACAAATCAACTCATGACGAATTACAAAATAGAAAAAAACAACAACAACGGCAACAAACACAAAACAACAAAAAATAATCAATAGAATATAAAAGACTACACGCAAACACCCCCCCCCCCATTATAAAAGAGATAACACGGATTTAAGCAACTAGATATAAAAGAAAATATAAACGACATAACTCATCGCGAATACCCGTTAGCCCGGCGCCTTACAGAGGGTTCGCGCGGGAAGGAGGAATACGAGCCATCTTCTTTACACCGGAACTTTGCGAGTACATCTTGCCTTAAATATCAGCCCGCCAAGCGCACGGAATTTTCTTTTCGGATCGTAAACATAGGTAATATTCGCCTTAAAGCTGAACGCCATCTTTTTTTTTTTTTTTTTCTAATGTTTTATGACTCGTCGGAATCCTACACCAAAAATGGCGCGCAAATTTGGTGATACGAGGTCGTAATTTCCCGGCGTTTATTTCCTTTTTTTGTTCCATTTATTAATCATATTTATGTTTTAGGAATGGATTGTTGTGTTTCACGGAACTGCGGCTTTATGGCTTGTATTACGGCGTGGTTTAAACTGCGTTAATTATGAACGTGATTTGCAGCTTAAAGCCCTTTTTCTTCTTCATTTTCTGAGACTCGTTGGACTCAGGAACCGAGGTCTTGTTTAGGCTTTTAGTGCAATACGAACTGCGCCAGTAAAAGAAAAAAAAGAAGGAATGTAGATTTATAGGAAGGGTAGGGAGGGAGGGAGGGAGAGAGAGAGAGAGAGAGAGAGAGAGAGAGAGAGAGAGAGAGAGAGAGAGAGAGAGAGAGAGAGAGAGAGAGAGAGAGAGAGAGAGAGAGATTTAATAAATTAATCATCAACGCATTCAATTCATCTAGAAATCAACAAAGCACCTAAACACCCTCCAAGTCAAAGAAAGCAAAACGAAACACACAAACAAAATGCAAACAAGAAAAAAAAAACACAAAGAAACAAAGAAATGAACCAACAAACCCCATAAATACGAACAAAATACACATAAATTCCCTCAGCCTACATTTCCTTACAAACAGACCGTCCTCTTTGAGAAACCAAGATGGCGGCCACGCTGGAAAGGACAGATCTTATGACCTTTGCATGCAGTCAGGTCAAAGGTCAGAGGTGGAGTGGGTGGGGGGATTGTTTTTTTTGTCATATTATTTTCGTTCTCATTATTGTCGGTGGTCTTATTAGTATTATTGTTAATGATTTATCATTATTGTTATTGTTATTATTATTATTATTATTATTATTGTTGTTGCTGTTGTTGTTGTTATTGTTTTTCTTATTATTTTTATTATAATTACCATTATTACTACTACGACTGCTATAACTACTATTGCTATTATTATATTATTATTATTATTATTATTATTATTATTATTGTTATTATTATTATTATCATCATCATCATTATTACGATTTTCATTATTATAATCATTATTACGATTATCATTATTATCACTTTTATTACTGTTATTATTTCCATTCTTATTATTATCATTATTATTATTATTCTAATAATTATTGTTATCGTTGTTGTTATTATTATCATCATGATCTTTGTTATTATCATTATTATTATCATCATTATTATCATCATCATTATTACTTTTATCATTAATATTATTACTATTACTATTGTTATTATTATCATTACTATTATTATAATTGTTAATATCATCATCATCATCATTATCATTATTATTACCATTATCACTATTATTATCCTTATTATTATTTTAGTAATTTTGGTTATTGTTATAAAAATAATATAATAATAATAATTGTTATTTTCATTATTAGCAGTATAATTGCTATGATTACCTTTATCATCATTATCGTCATTATCATCATTATTGAAATTATCATTATCATTATTGTTACTGTTATTATCGCTGTCATTATCATCATTATTATTATCATTATTATTATTACTGTTATCTGTATTGTGATTATTATGAGTATTAACATTATTATTTTCATCATTTTAGTACCATTATTAATATCACTATCACTTTTATCAGAGTAATATCATTATCATTATCATCCATCATGATAAAAATCCTCATTGGCAACCTCCGCGCTAAGCACCGCCTCAACACCTTTAATCATTACAAACATTTTTTTTTTTAAATCATATTTTCTTGGTTTCTTTATTAAAAAAATCACTGAAATAAAAAATATCGCGCAAGTTATTGGTGTCAAAAAGGGGAACAGAGCTAATGAGAGTGTGTCGTGAGGTATCAGACATAGTTAGATACATAATTACTGTATTTATATGATTTATTCGATACTGTTATACTTACCAGAAGCAAGGTCAAAATCCCCCTCTTTAATATCTTAGAGTTACCATTAACAGAGACCAGAATACTCTTGGGGAAAAAAGTCTGTTTAATTTTCAGGTTCAACAGTCTAAATAGAAATGGAGATACCTTGTTATATGTACCTTGATTATCATTATTATTACTATCATTTTAATCATTACTGTTCCTTTATGTCGTTATCATTAACACCACCAATTTCAGTAACTATTTCATAGAAGAGAGAGACAACGTAGCCTCAACATTGGCAACATAATTATACAAAAAAAAAAAGGTAAAACAAACAACTATTTAGGCACAATGAAAATGAAAAAGAGCACTGGCTTATGTGCTTAAATTTAGAGTGACAAACATAGGGGTCCAACATTTCCTATGCCTTTTTTTCTTTTGATTTTTTTTGTGCGGGTTTTTTATCTAAATTTGTTCAGTGTTATTTTGTATATTTTGTGATGCGTTCCATGTGTGTCTGTACGCTAACCTGCCAAAATCGTTGGGTAGATCCGATAAAGTATTTTTGTAATTGGCTTGTTGTTAATGTTTATTTAGTGTTAGAAACTCGGGGGCATATTGGTCGAGTATGGTTGTATTTGGAAACGATTTCCATTTGTTTTGTTTATTTATGAGGCTTAACTTCTGGTTTTCGGCACACTGGCGATTTGGCGTGGC
>NC_061820.1:31232462-31244962 GCF_019202785.1 Penaeus chinensis | reverse complement strand
AGGAGCAAGGCTTGGGCACTGTTACATCAGCACCGGAACGCTGAAGAGTGGAAAAAAAGTAATGATCTTTAATTTTGATTATCCGGAAGACATTTTTGAAATCATTTTTAAGTGGTATTTAAAGTTATTGTTTCATAAGACGATAACTAATCTAATGCATCTCATTATTACAGATTTGCTTCGCGGTTGAATTCATTCTATAAAGTCTATATGACAAATGCCAATGTGTAAGACGGAGACTAAATGTAGATCATCTCGAATGTAAGAAAAAAGGTTGCAAACATCCTGCAGAAGTTAAGGTTTAGTCGGCCGCCGTAAGTAATAGTGCTGGACGACCATACACCAAGAACAATACCAACCTGTTATAAAGACCCAACAGTTATTTAATTTTATTTCTCATCTTACCATGCAGGATCTTGGTATACATGTGTTTCCTTAAATATAAAATAGATCGAAGGTGAATCTCACTGAAGAGCTGTGGAAGGACCTTAAGAATGGGAACAGCAAAATGGTATATGTATAAGTATATGTATATAACACACACACACACACACACACACACACACACACACACACATAAATACATATATATATATATATATATATATATATATATACATACACATTATTCATATATATATATATATATATATATATATATATATATATATATATATATATATATATATACGTGTGTGTATGTATGTGTGTGTGTATATATGTATGTGTGTGTGTGTGTGTGTGTGTGTGTGTGTACTTTTCCTTTTGACAACCTCTCATACAGATAAATTGATGGGGGAAAAACGGAATAAAAAGAAAAAAATGCCCGTCTGAAATTCTAATGTAAGTCCTTTGGTGCCGCTTGTGAGTTATGATAACATTGATCAAGAGAGAGAGAGAGAGAGAGAGAGAGAGAGAGAGAGAGAGAGAGAGAGAGGAGGGAGGGAGGGAGGGAGGGAGGGAGGGAGGGAGGGAGGGAGGGAGAGAGAGAGGGGGAAAGAGAAAAAGAGAAAGAGAAGGAGAAATAAAGAAAGAAAGAAAGAGAGAGAGAGAGAGAGAGATAGAGAGAGAGAGAGAGAGAGAGAGGGAGGGAGGGAGGGAGGGAGGGAGAGAAAGAGAGAGGGAGGGAGGGAGGGTGGGAGGGAGGGAGAGAGAAGGAGGGAGGGAGGGAAGGAGGGAGGGAGAGAGAGAGGGGGAAAGAGAAAAAGAGAAAGAGAAGGAGAAATAAAGAAGAGAGAGAGAGAGAGAGAGAGAGAGAGAGAGAGAGAGAGAGAGAGAGAGAGAGAGAGAGAGAGAGAGAGAGAGAGAGAGAGAAAGATAGAGAGGGAGGGAGGGAGGGAGGGAGGGAGAGAGAGGGAGGGAGGGAGAGAGAGAGAGAGGGAGAGAGAGAGGGGGAAAGAGAAAAAGAGAAAGAGAGAGATAGAGAGAGAAAGAGACAAATATATGGATATAAATAGAAGAAGAAGAAAAAAAAAACAATAAAAAAATAATAAATGTGTGAGCAACCAACACAGCAGAGGAAGGGCTTTTTGAACGAGCAAGAGCAAATCCCTCGAGAGTCTTTGTAACCGCCGCCCCGATCTGTAACCGAAGCTGAATCCGTAAAAGCCGTTAAATATTTTTTTAATTTTAAAAATTTACGAAACTAACACTATTCACGGACTTGCATGTTCCTCCGTCCTCCATGTACGTGGATAGCTTCCCCACTTCTGTTATAAACGCTCAGAAACGGTATATACACTGTCTCCTCCCCACTAATTAAACAACCCTCCTTCTTTTCCCACTTTACATCCCTCCAACAGCTCCTCCTCCTCCCCTACACATCTACTCCCCCGAAACACACTTCCTTTATTTAATTTTCTGCTCCCCCGCCGTAAACACACTCTCCAATTACTAATCCCTTTCCCTATTCCCTCCCTGAACCCCTCGGAAGACACAGATCTCCCCCATTCCCTCCCTAATGAATCACACATCCCTACCCCCTTTCTCTCACTAACCCCCCTCCAAACATAACTCTATCCCCCCCCCTCCATTCCCTCCCTAACGAATCACACATCCCTCCCCTCATTCCCTCCCTGACATCCTCGAAAGACACATCTCTCCCTCATTCCCTCCCTAACGAATGACACGTTCCCTCCCTGACCCCTTACAAACCTACATCCCTTCTCCCCCTCCTTCTCATCCTCCCTGACTCCCTCGAAACACACATTTCCCTTCCTCCCCCATCCTCTAAAAAGATACCTTGCCACGCCCCTTCCTTCCCCCAGATACGTATCCAATTCCCCTCCCCCCCACCACGCGTGTCCTTCCCCCCACCTTAGGAAAATAGCGCCATCTGAAGTCCGAATCTTCACCCGGCGAGAACATGTATCATCTTTCTCAAATTTACGTGTTAGGGAAGAAGGGAGAGGAAGAGAGAACGAAGGGGAGGAAGAAGGAGGTAGAATGAGGAAGATAAAAGGGTTAAAAGACAACAACAGAAACTGGGGGAAAAAAAGAAAATTAGCTCTTATGGGGGAAAGAAGAACCTGTAGAAAGGAGAGGAAAAATAAAAAGAGAGGGAAGAGGAAGGTAAGGGATTGAATAAGGGGGATATGAGGAAAGAAAAAAGAAGAAAGAGAGAGAAAATGAATGTTAAGGAGAAGAAGGCAGGGAGCTAATAATACGAGAAATAGGAAGGAATGGCAGGACACAAAACACTGTTTCGTCCATCGAAGAATAATAGGGAGAAAGAAGGGGGAATAAAAGGGGATATAGAGGGGAGATAAAGGAAAAAAAGATTAGGGCAAGTATGAAAGACAAACAAAATGGATTTCGTTGTGGAGAGAAGGAAGAGAACTGATAGGGAGAAGGGAAAGACGGCAGAACCAGGAGGAAAAACAAGGAGACGGAAGGGAAGGGGAAAACAAACTAGTGAAGAATAAGGAAGATATGAAGAAAAGAGAAGAGAAATAGGGAGGGAGGAAAAAAACCCAAGAAAAACGAGTCAGCAAAGAGGATAAGACAAACACTTTTACAACATGTAGGTTCTTCTGACATTAAATATAACTTTGTTTACGATCTCAGCTGTTTTGGTTTTATTGTTACTTAAGGTTAGATAGTGTAGCATAACATTAGCTGAAGCAATATATGAATGCATGAATAAACAGAATAAGAAAAGAAATATGTAGTATAAACAGCAATTACCAAGAATATGAGCAATTGTCCACGTTACCATTAACAATATCAACTTGAAAGAAGAATCACATAACAGAGAGATGAGACTACAAAGAAATATGAACCAAAAGCTTAAATACAGAAACTTTCTATTTAACTTCACAAGCCTCATTTTACCTTGAAATGTTATACCGTAGTGACCATATTTTAGCAACAGAACAATAACTTCTGCAAAGACAAAACAATTAACAGCAAGACGCCAAGGAGCAATTGAAAATGTTTTCATGAGGAAAATAAATATCTCTTGTGATGTGTGTGAGTGTGTATGTGCGTCTGTGTGTGCTGTTTGTACGGGTGTTTATGTATATGTGAGCGTGTGTGTGTGTGTATGTGAGAATGTTAGTGTATTTTTTGTTTTTGTTTGCGTGTGTTTGTTTGTGTGAGTGTGTATGTTTATGTGCATGCGTATGTGTATTAGCGTGTGTCTGTTTGTGCATGTGTGTGTGCGTGTGTGTGTTAGTGTGTACTTGTTTCTGCGTGTTTATTTGTCTCTTTTAATTCACTAATATCTCTGAGGGGGTGCATGAGTGCCCGTGTGTGTCTGTGTGCACATCATTGTACGCCTGTACAGACATATATGACTGCATCAGTGAGTGTAAATCTGTATGACCACATGTGCATCTAAATGTGTGTGCGTAGTCCAGGAGTGCGTACACATGTGCGTTTGCGCGTGCGCGTCTGTATTGCAGAACGAGAAACCCCATCGGAGTGAAATATGTTCTACGGAAGGCAGTTTGGGGAGCAGATTGGGAGCCTTCAAGATGGATGTCTCGAACCCGGCGGCCGGCTGGTGAAGGAGGGGGGTGGGGGGAGGGGGAGGGGGAGGATGAGGTGAGGACGAGAGGGGGAGGGGGAGTGAGGGGGAGGGAGAGGGTGAAGGGTGAAGGGGAGAGGGAGGGGGAGTAAGTGTGTGTGTATGTGTGTGTGTGAGTGAATGAATAAGTGAGTGAATGAGTGAATGAATGAGAGAGAAAACAAGAAAATGAAGACTTATTTTTGTAATAGATGAATAACATAAAGGAGGGAAAAGAAGTAAAATAAAAGGAAATAAGCAAATAAAGAAATAAGCAACAAATAAGAAAATAACGCAGAGATAAATAAGAGAGAAAAAATAAAAGCGGGTAAACGTACAAGGGCAAGGACGAGAAAACTAAAGAGATGAAGGAAGGGAGAGGGAGAGAGGTAAAAATACATCTAAAGTCGAACTCTCTCGAAGGTGTTATTGGTGTTGCAAATGCAGTTAGGTTGCAGTCTGTGGGCAGTTGTGTGCAATAGAGCAGCCATGCTTGGTACTGATATTAATTCCAATTCCGAATTGAAAGTTGATAGTAACGATGATTGTGATAATAAACAATGCTCATAATCATCCCTAGGTTTTATCGGGTAAACATATGAGTCTATCCAGGGAATGACTGAACATCTCAACTGATTAATAAATGGAAACAGGTCGGTGAAACTTTGCGCCCTGAAATGGAAATATTCTGGTGGAGTATCGTTATTCCATGTCCCTGCTCGGGCAACATTATCAGCAGAAATCACACAACAAATTTCTGAGAATTTTAATTGCCCCATGAGAGTGATTATGCATAAAGCAACAGACTAAACACGTTTCTTTAAGAAGGCCTTCTGTTTCGCAAGAAAAACACTTTCTCGTGAATATTGATTTGATATCAACACTTTGTCGAGAGTATCGTGTTTAGTATATTGGTAAGGTATGAAATGCAACATATGATTAAATAATCTTTTTGAAATCACTTCAGTAGATGTGACAAGATGCAACCAATATTCATTCGCAGTCTGAACTGCAGTGCGAATAGCAAAAATGATAAACTTCTGGGATTCCGTATCTGCTTCGAATCTTGTTTCACTTATCACCGCCTTGTCAAGAGAGTTTTTCTTCGTTAGGAACTTTGGTTGTCGAGACTTGTCATGCTGACAGGGAAATCAGACATGGATACGGACATGTAGGATGCTGTCGTTGTTAATTTATAAGCACCAAAGTCGACAAATTCTTCTTGAATAGCATCAGAACTCATGAATCTCATCATCATGTATGGATTCGGAATCGGATTCGAAGAGGGTTCGAACATGCAGAAACGATATTTTTTTCTCTCTAATTCAACTTCCATGACAACGTCTGCAAAACGACACAAATTCACAGTTGCTGCGACACCACCCTCGACTTGTGGGAATTGAAAGCATTCGGGGAATTCGATAGCTTCGGGTCAAGCCAAGTCACAGTTCGGAACTGACGTGTTATTCCTTGCCTTAGTTTATAACGTAGCAATACGTCTCACGCGCCCTTGTTCAGTTTGTGTAGTTGGTGTCTTTGCCTAAAGATGGGATGGAGAGGGAGAGAGAGAGAGAGAGAGAGAGAGAGAGAGAGAGAGAGAGAGAGAGAGAGAGAGAGAGAGAGAGAGAGAGAGAGAGAGAGAAAGAGAGAGAGAGAGAGAGAGAGAATAAACGGAAAGAAGCGTTCAGCCTCTCATTGGACACAGGTAAAGGTAACGATATTTTTTTCTGCCTAGACATGTACACGTACATGTACACGTACATGTGCATGTACATGTGCATGTGCATGTGCATGTGCATGTGCATGTACATGTGCATGTGTATGTACATGTACATGTAGATACACATATATGCATGTGCCTGTTTGTGTATTCGTGTATGGTGTACGGGGGATTATGTGAGTGTATGATTATATTTATGCACATGTGTGTATGTGTATATGTTAATGAATCGTTTTTTGTTTGATCATTTGTGCATGTATGTACGTTCATGTATTAGTTAGTGTGTGTGTGAGTGTGTGTGTTACGTGTGTGCATGCGTGGTCGTTGTGTTCAGATGATGATGTATCTGGTCTTGTCATGAATATTGATGTTGTGTATGATATGCAGTAGCTGGTGCGCGGATAACGGTTTTGTGGTATGTAGGCACGGCTGTGGATGGAGAGAGAAAGGGAGGAAGAGAAACGGAGAGGAAAACAGGGAGAAATAATGAAGAAAGAGAAGGAGGAAGAAATAATAGAAGAAAGAAGATGGGAAGAAAGAGGAAGACGAACGAAGAGAAGGAGAAGGAAAGAAAGAAAAGAAGAAGGAGGCACAAAGGAGACGGAAAGGAAAGGATCCTAAAGGAAGTGAAAAAAATATGAACGGAGAAAACAAGGAAGAGGAAGAAAAGTAACAGGAACGGAGAAAATAATTAAGAAGAAGAACAGATACACAAAGGAGAAGGAGGAACGGTAAAGAGAAAATAAGAAACGCAGAGGAAGAAAAAAGAAAGGAAAGAAGAGGACTAAACAAAAGAACCAATATAGAGACAGAAAGGGTAATGAAGAAACAAGAGAGAAAATGATCTATGGACACTCCATAGAAACGACAATAAGAGAATAATGTGATCGAGAGGTCCTTTTTTTGTAGAATGAGGAGAAGAAGCAAATGGACAGGGATTATTGAACAAGGGAAGAGTCAGGGAAAGGGGAAAGAGGGGTCAGGGGTTATATAAGGCAGGGGAGGGAAGGCCAAGGCATTTAGAATGACGAAATGGCATTGGAAAGGTCAGTAGTTGTGAAATGAACAAAAGGTTAGAAAGAGAGATAGATAGATAGATAGGTAGATAGATAGATAGGTAGAGAGAAAGAGATAAATAAATTGATAGATAGATAGATAGATAGATAGATAGATAGATAGGTAGAGAGATAGAGATAAATTGATAGATAGATAGATATACAGAGAGAGAGAGAGAGAGAGAGAGAGAGAGAGAGAGAGAGAGAGAGAGAGAGAGAGAGAGAGAGAGAGAGAGAGAGAGAGAAAGAGAGAGATAGAGAGAAAGAGATAGAGATAGAGAGAGAGAGAGAGAGAGAGAGAGAGAGAGAGAGAGAGAGAGAGAGAGAGAGAGAAAGAGAGAGAGAGAGAGAGAGAGAGAGAGAGAGAGAGAGAGAGAGAGAGAGAGAGAGAGAGAGAGAGAGAGAGCAGGGGGTATATGAAAGGGGTTGTACAATAAAGGGGAAAAAATAGGACAAGGGTTGTGGAATGAGAGTCGGGAAGAAAGGGGATAGTGGTTGTGGAATTAGGGAAAGAGATAGGAGAATGGGAAGATGGCCGGGCAGGGAGGGCCGAGGATAGAGAGGACAGAGCCTGCAGAATGGGAGGAAGTTGGAGAGGACGGAGCACGAGGGGAATGGGGAGGGAAGGGAACAGGGCTTGTAGAATAAGGCGAAGGTGAGGGAGAGAGCGGCAAGCGGTTGTAGAAGTGAAAGGAGAGGGAAGGCGCAGTATGAGGTAATGGTGTTCCAAAGGATATTAAAATACATAATTCATTTCAGAGGCGCCACCATTCCAGAAATAGTAAGGAGTGTCAACAAGGCGAGGTAGGTTCACCTCCTTCTTCCCCTCGCCTTCTCCTTCTTCCTCTCGCTCTTCCCCTCTCCCCATTACCCCTTCCTCCTCCATCCCCTCCTTCTCTCTTCCTCTCTCCCCATTACTCCTTCCTCCTCCATCCCCTCCTCCTCTCTCCCCTTTCCCCTCTTACCCCACCCTCTCCGTCTCCCTTCCTACTCATCCCCCCCTTTCCTCTTCCCCTCACCTACCTCTTCTTTCTCTCTCCCTCTCCCCTCACTTCCCCATCTCTTAAAAAAACCCTCACCTCCCCCTTTCCTCCTTCTCCTCCCTCCCCTCCCCTTTCCCTCTCTCTTCAATCCCCTCCTCCTCCCTTCCCCCTCTCCCCCCTTCCCCTCCTCCTCCCTTTCCACTCTCCCTCTCCCCCCTTCCTCTCCTCCTCCCTTTCCCCTCTCCCCCCTTCCCCTCCTCCTCCCTTTCCCTCTCTCTTCCATCCCCTCCTCCTCCCTTTCCCCTCTCCCTTCTTCCCCTCCTCCTCCCTTTCCCCTCTCCCCCTTTTCCCTCTCCCCCCTTCCCCTCCTCCTCCCTTTCCCTCTCCCCCCCCTTCCCCTCCCTGGTGAAAAGAGCAATCAAGAACGCAAGAGATTTTGCTTGTCGTTAATAATACATCAAGCCATCATAGCATGTGACCGTCCCCGAGGGAAGCCGGGCTCAAATTAGATGGATGGAAAAAATAGGAGAGGAGAGAAAGAGGTGGAGATGGGAAGAGATGAAGAGGGAAAGGGGAAAAGAGGTGAAGAGGGGAAAGGGGAAAAAGAGGTGAGAAGGGAAAAAAGAGGTGAGGAGGGGAAGGGAAAAAGGAGGTGAAGAGAAGAAGGGGAAACAGAGGTGAGAGGGGGAAAAAGGAGGTGAAGAGGGGAAGGGGAAAAAGAGGGGCAAAGGGGAAGGGGGAAAATAAGTGAGAAGGGAAAAAGAGGTGAAGAGGAGAAGGGGAAAAGGAGGGGAAAAGGGGAAGGGGGCAAGAGAGGTCAGAAGGGAAAAAAGAGGTGAAGAGGGAAAGGGGAAAAAGAGGGGAAAAGAGGAAGGGGGGAAAGAGGTGAGAAGGGGAAATGATGGAGATGAGGAAAGAAAAACAAAAAAACAAAACAAGGAGAGTATGGAGAGAAGATAGAACGAAGCAACAAACAGAAATAAAGTGAAAAAAGGCAGGGTCATAGTACAAGATAAGGAGCGGAATAGGAACAAAATTAGATAAAGAGGAAGGAAAAGGAAAAAAATAAAATGTAAAGAGAAGGGAGAAAGCAAAAATTCTCTGAAATGAAGAATGGCAGGAAATGCAATGAAGAGCAGGGAAGAAGAGAGGAAGGAGGAAGGAGGAAAAATAGAATAAAATCACAAGAGGGACGGGAGAAGATGAAATGATAATAGGAGGAGGAAAGAAAAAAATAAATTAAAGAGAAGAAGGATGGAATTAAATGAAGAGAGAGACGGGGAAAATTATAAAAACCATCGGCGGAAGGTAAAGAAAAGAAATTGAAAAGAGAAAAGAAAAAAATAAGATGAAGATGGAGAGGAATGAGAAAAAAAAAGAAAATATGAAAAAAAAAGAAAAAAAAAAGAGGACATAAAAAGAGAATGAAAAGAGAAAAGGGAAAAATATTAAGATAAAGAAAGGAAAGAGAGAGAGAAAAAAAAGTGAACAAAAGAAGATGAAAAGAAATAGTGGGAAAAAAACGAAAAAAAAAAAGATAATGAAGAAAAGGAAAAAGAAAAAAAAATTAAAAAGGAAAAAAGAAAAACAATAAACTAAAGAGGAGAAGGAAAGACAACAGAAAAGATAAAGAAACAGAAGATAGACCATAACTAACATAAGGAGAGGAATATAAAAAACGAAGAGAGGTAGAGAAAAAAAGAAAAATAAGGAATGAAAAATAAGAAAGACAATATAAAGCGAAAGAGAGTTGAAAAGTAATAGAAAAGTCATTGAAAAGTAAAGGATTAAAGTAAAAAAGAGATTTGGATAAAAGACGAAGAAAAGATGAAGAGAAAACCCGAATAAGATAAGGAAGCAGAAACAGAAGATGAAAAAAGAGATAAAACGAGATAAAACTAAAATAAACAGACAAACAAACAAAGAAACATATGATATAATTATGAAGAAAACAAAACAAAATCGAAAGAAATGAAGATACTATCAAGAAACCAAAAGAAAAGAAAAGAAAAGATGTAAAGATAGATAGAAGAATAAATATAGAAAAAAAGGAATAAGGAAGATAAAAGAATAGAAGAGGAAGCGAAAAAGAATTTAAAAGAACAAGACGCAAGAGGGAAAAGAAATACTAAAACTGAGAAGATGAAGGAGAGAGAACGGAAAGGAGATAAAGACAAGAAAAAGGGAAAAGAAAGATGAAAAGATAAATGGAGGAAAGTGAAGAGAAATCCTTATACAAATCTAGTCATTTATCAGTCTATCCATCTACCTATCTATCAGCTAATTCCTTTGTCTAAATATGACAATCTTCTTTCTAACTATCTTGCCTTCTATTTTTTCTAAATGCTTGATGTATTTTATCTGCAATTTTGTATCAATGTATCTAAGAAATCTATCAATGAGTTACCTGGTCTTTCTATCTTCCCTCTATGTCTCTTTATCTGATATGACTATCTGTTTTCTATCTATTTTGATGTGTATATCTATATTTTTTTTTATATCTGTCTAATAATATATTTGTATAACAGGGCAATGTTTTTTCTTAATCTATTTTCCTATCTATCTTGCTATGTATCTATCCTACATGTGTATCTATCTTAAAATATCTTGCGATCAATTTATTCTACTGATCAATCTATCATGTCACCTCTTTATCTAATAGATCTGTTTTCTCTCTATCTCCCCATCTATCTGTCTAATGGATTTGCTTTCTATGTACCTCTTTATCTATCGACCTAATATTGCAATCTATCTATTCAATCTATCTATTATCTCCCTCTTTATCTATCTCTTTAAGAAAAGAGTACCATATTTTTTTTTTTTCAAACCCCTTAACACTTTGTTTATGCATAGAGAAAACAAGAAAATAAAAAGAAAGAAAGAGAGAGAGAGAAAAAAAAAAAAAAAAAAAAAACAGTATGCACAAGCTTAAATTTACCTTACTGTAAAACAATATTAAAAAATCACGGCTTTATGATATATTCTTGATATGAACAATTAGGGACGCCTTGTAATTTGCCTTATGATATTTTTTTCCCCCCATATGTCCTCTCTCCTTCCCACCCCCACCCCCCATGCGACCCATCGGTTGGGGTTGGATACAGCTGATCTAAGAGCATGTCTGTCTGTTAATACATGCGTCTATCCCTCTCTCTATCCGATGTATTTATTTTCTATCTCTCTATTCATTTACCTATCCATCTGTTCATCTCCCTATCCTGATCCGCATTCATTTCTACCAGCTAGCATTCCCGCAAACCTTGTCTATTTATTTTTCTACCCATTTAGCCATCTCACTACTGAAATATCTCTATTTTTACCTATCCACTCCCTATCACAATGCACAATACACTCCAACAACTGACATCCCAAAATAACCGATCTGTTTATTTTTCTCTCCATCTATCCATCTATCTACCCCCCCTCTCTTTCGGTTCTCTGTATCGTTTTATATTCCTCCATCTATATTTCATCTCTTTTTCTGTCTCTCAGTCTATTTTTCTCTCTGCTTTCTGTCTCTCCCTCTGTGCACTTGTCTTTCTCTCTATCTATTTATGGCCGATCTATTTATTTTTTCTATCCTTTACCCATCTGTCTATCTCTCTCTCTCTATCGCCTTTCAGTTTTTTTTTCTCCGTTTATTTATCAATCTATTTAGCGAAACCTATTTTACCACCCATTTATCTATATCCGTCTCTTGACCTCGATGTTCAGTGCACTCTGTCTCTCCATATATATACCTCTTTGTTTTCTGCCTCTATATTTTTCTCTAACTGCTTTCTATCTCTTTATCCATTTATTATTATTTTTTTATCATTCCATCCGCTTATCTGCCCGTTTTCTGTCTCTCCATCTAATTAAACATACCTCTCTGTCCTTGTCCCCTTCCCCAATACACCCCCGACATCTAGCATTCCCGCAGCGCCCACACGCCCACGCCCACCCATCGCAATCTCGCCCGCACGCAGCCACAGGCCCAGTGTGTGTTATGACAGCGGCCTTCCAGCTGTCATGAGCCTGGCGCGGGCGAATGACAGGAGGCGAACGTGTCCATGACAGTGTGGATTGACGTAATGGCCAGCTCTGTTAAACTGTTGGGTCGTGAATAGATTTCATTTTCTGTTTTCATTTTTATTTGTTTATCTGTTTCATATTCTATTTCTGTTTTTTTTTATTTATCTATTTTTTTTTTGTGTGTGTGTGTGTGTGGGGGGGGGGACCACGAGCTGCGCGGATGTTAGTTGTTCGTGCGTCTTAAAGCTGACGCCTCGTTAACGGAGGGATTATACCGGTTGGCCGTCCCCGTCCTCCTGTTGGGCCTTCTGTTGGGCCTTCTGTTGGCCCTTGTGTGTCCCTTCCCCGTTCCCCTTCCCTCTCCACTCGCCGTCCTTCTGTTGGTCCTTGTGAGTGTCCCTCCCTCCCTCCCTCCCTCACCCCTCCCCTTCTTCTGTCGGCCCTCATGTGCGTGTCCTTCCCCCCTCCCCCTCATCTCTTCCTCTTACGTTAGCCAATGTGTGTGTATCTCTTCCCCTTCTCTCCTCCCCCTCTTCTGTGGGTCATTGCGTGTGGCTCCTCCCTAGTCCTCTCCTGTTATTTCCCTGTCCTCTCCTGTGGTTCTCACGCATGCCCTCTCCTTTTTCAGGTAGTCCTTACGTGCCACCATCGCCCCTTATTCTGTCATTACCCCCTAGTTCCCCTTCTTTCCCTGAGTGTCTCCCTCCTCCTCAAATGTC
>NC_061820.1:31212462-31214962 GCF_019202785.1 Penaeus chinensis | reverse complement strand
TATGCGCCAAAAAGAGTAACCACTTCGATGGCAACGAGATGTATCCCCCTGCTATAGGTAAATGAATCAGTAAATATTGTGATACCTCGTTTGATGGAAGTACACTGGTCGAATTCCCTATAACGGGGGTGTGGGCGGTTCCACCTGCAAGAACTTGTACTTTGCAAATGATGCAAGAACTCTTTAGCTCGACTAAAGAGGCTGGTCGTTGTAACCTGTCATGGTACGCAGTGAATAGGAGTGAATGATCGGAGTATTTCTATAAAAAAAGGGAATAGTGAAAGGAAGATCATAATGAGGAGATAGATGAATAATGAAAAAGAAATGGAAAATGAAAATCTCCCATACTCATTGATTACTTTTTGTCAATCCAATATGAGTATGAAATGTTGAATGGAAATGAAATAAGATTAAAACAGATATTTATACATATAGATGGGTGGATGAATGGATGAATAAATAGACATATGGATATATATATATACATATATAGATATAGCTAAGTAAATGGATAGATAGATAGACAGACAGACACACAGACACACAGACATACATAGATAAATAGACAAATCTATAGATAGCTAGACGAATAGACACACAAAGACAGGTGGCCACACATAGACATAAAACAAAAATAAACCCCCACCTATCGATATAGAGAAAAAACCTGCCTAAGACGAGGCGGTCGGCCCAGACAACGGTGCTCTTCCTAAAACACGTTGAATTTTATCACGCCTACAGAATAAATACCACGAGCTTGCGCACCAACACCCATGAATGGATTCTATTAACGGAAGGCTGCCACGCCCACGCTATGGTAAGGGGATATGGGTGGGTAGGGCGAGGTGACACGGGCGGCGTGGGTGGGTGGAAAGGGCGTGGGCGTGGATGAAGGGGGGAGGAGAGGGAGGAAGGGATAGGGAAGGGGGACAGGGGAGAGGGAGGAGGGGATAGGGAAGGGGGACAGGGGAGAGGGAGGAGGGGATAGGGAAGGGGGAAAGGGGAGAGGGAGGAGGGGGTAGGGAAGGGGGAAAGGAGAGAAGGAGGAGGGGATAGGGAAGGGGGACAGGGGAGAGGGAGGAGGGGATAGGAAAGGGGGAAAGGGGAGAGGGAGGAGGGGATAGGGAAGGGGGAAAGGAGAGAGGGAGGAGGGGATAGGGAAGGGGGAAAGGAGAGAGGGAAGGAAGGGGTTGGAGGGAGGGTAGGTGGGAGGGGTAGGAAAAAAGAGAGGTAAATACGGAGAGGTGGGAGAGAATAGGAGATTAGAAGGTATGGGAGGAAGGAAGGTAGAGTTGGGTGAGAAGGAAGGGGGGGGGGAGCGGAGGAGGAGGGGAGATAGACAGAGATAAAGGGACATACACATAGCTGAATCATGAACACACACACACACACACACACACACACACACACACACACACACACACACACACACACACACACACACACACACACACACACACACACACACACACAGCGTCCCCAAAGACACAAAAAACACCCAAACACAAAGCATAGGTGTAATGGGCGTGTGACCCTCTACAAATCCGTGGGCGTTTCCAATGGTATTTTCTACATTCCGTAAACTCGTGCAAACAATGCCCCCCCCCCCAGCCCCCCCACCTCATATGTGGATGAGGGGGGGTGGGGGGTGGGGGGTGATGTCGCCTTAGAGGGTGTGTGTGTTTGGGGGAAGGGGAGGGAGGGAGAGAGAGAGAGAGAGAGAGAGAGAGAGAGAGAGAGAGAGAGAGAGAGAGAGAGAGAGAGAGGGAGAGAGAGAGAGAGAGAGAGAGAGAGAGAGAGAGAGAGATAGAGAGAGAGAGAGAGAGAGAGAGAGGGAGAGAGAGAGAGAGAGAGAGAGAGAGAGAGAGAGAGAGAGAGAGAGAGAGAGAGAGAGAGAGAGAGAGAGAGAGAGAGAGAGAATAGCTAAATGAGTGGACAGAGAAACGGAGAGAGAGAAAAAAAAAGATAAATATACAGAAAGAGGGAAGAACAGACAGAGAGAAAAAGAGAAAGACATTAAAAGTAGTTAAGCATAATTGCATGCATGTGCATCGTTGTTCAAGTGTGAATATGTTTTTTTGCATATTTAGCACACAGAGTCGAACCTCAGTTGCCAATTATGTATTTTTCGAAACGAGAAGAAAGTATTAACTCGCGGTCAAAACCCACAATTAATATGAATTACATATTTTTTTCTGTCATGTTCGGACACAGACACCTGTTCCCCTTATCTTATTCTCTGACTTTTCCTTTCTTCCTTTCATTCGCTTTATCCGATTATCTCCTGTAATTCCTCTCAAATTGTCGACTTTCATTATATTCATTATAATCACGTTTATATATTTTTCTCTCTCTCTTCTAATGCATTTCAGATTGCCTCTAAGTACTGCAAGTCCTTTCATACGAAGATGTGAATAGACAAAGGTGAAAAAAAAAAAATAGAAATAGAGAGGAGGTGATAAGATATAGAAGAGAGAAAGATAAGACGAGTTAAAAGACT
>NC_061820.1:31205449-31212362 GCF_019202785.1 Penaeus chinensis | reverse complement strand
AAGAGGGAGAAGAGAGTGAGAGAAGAGAGATAGATAGATAGATAGATAGATGTTAGATAGATTGATAGATAGATAGCTAAGATAGAGGAGAGACAAGGGAAGAGAATGAGAACAAGAAAGGCGAGGAGGAACAGAAAAAGAAACAAAAACTAAGAGAGGGACAGAGGAGCCGAGCTCTCGCCTGCAACCGGCAATGCAATCTGCCTTTGGCCCGCCCCGGTGGGAGAAGTGCGTACTCCGCGCCTACGAAGATGTTGAGAGAGAATGAGGAGAAGGAAAAGGAGGAAAGAAAGCGAAGAGAGAGGAGAAAGCCGAGGAGGGAGGAGAAGAGAGGAGAGGAATGGGGGAAGAGGAGGAGGGAAGAAGGAAAGAAGGAAACGGGGAAGTAGAAGGGGATAGGGGGGGAGAGAGGGAGAGAGAAGGAGAAGGAAAAGGGAAAGTAGGAAAAAAAGGAAAGCAGTGAGACGGAGGAGGAGAGGAATAGAAGGAGTAAAGAAAGATAAAGTTGTGAACGGAGTGAAGAAGGGGAGAGGAAGGAGAAGGAGACGAAGGTGAGAGGGGAGGAAAATAAGAAGAAAGAAAAAGAAAGAGGAAAATAACAATTAATAACAGCAGAGAGAGAGTGAGAGAAGAGAGAGGGAGAGAGAGAGAGGAGACGAGAGAGAGAGCGAGAGAGAGAGAGAGAGAGAGGAGAGAGAGAGAGAGATGAGAGAGAGGAGAGAGAGATAAAGGAGAGAGAGGAGAGAGAGAGAGAGAGAATGAAAAGAAAAAAAAACCCAGAGAGGGGAGGAAGAGGAGGAGGGAGAGAGGAGGGGAAAAAGCCTCATATCTCCCGCCAAGACGAACTTTTTCATCACGTCGAGACATTCAAGCTCTTTAAGCGAGAGAAGGAAATGAAGGAAAATACGAATTCATCTCCTTCCTCGCGTCAGGAGAGTGATGAGGAAACCGGAACTTGGGGGGTTTTTTTAAAGCGCGTGGCCTTGGGGAAGGTTTCTTGCGGGTGTGTGTGGGGGGGGAGGGGCGAAGGAGGGGGAGGAGGAGGGATGGGGAGGGGGGAGAGTGTATGTGGCGGGGGTCGAAGAAGGGGGGGAGGAGGAGGAGGGATGGGGAGGAGGAAGAGTATATGTGGGGGGAGGGAGGTGGATGTGGGGGGGTAGAGAGGGGGTATGAAGGGGGGGATATTTGGGTAAGGGGGGATGTGACAGGGATGGGAGGAAGGGGGGGGGGGGTTCTTATTCATTCTTCTTATTTTCTTCTGTTCTATTTCACATTTTCTTATTATTTTTCTCCTCTCTCACTTCTTTTCTCATTTCTTTTTCTTTTCCTTTTTCTACATTGTTTCTTACTTTCTTCTCCCTTTTTCACTTCCTGTTTTACGGTTTAATTTTCCTGCTTTCCCGTTTTCTCTCTTCTAACTCGCTGCCTATTTTCTCTTTTGTCTCCTCTTCGCTTTCTGTTCTCTCCTATTCCCCCATTCTCTGTTGTTTTTTTTATTTGTCCTTTCCTCTTCTCCCAACTTCTTTTACGTCTGTCTCTTGCTCTTTTTTAATTCCTTTTATGCTCTCTCAGTGCTCCATTCACTTCTTTTTCTTTACCCTTTCCTTTATCTATTCCTCTTCCTTTCATATCTTCTCACTCTTTTCCCAATTCCTCATTTATTCTTCCATACTCTTGTGTCCTATCTGTCTTTCTCCCTCTTCTCTTTCCTCCCTCTTCGTTTTTCCCTTCTTTCGTACATGTACTCTTTAACCCATGTATGTTCCCCATGTGCGTGTGTACATTTCAGTATTTTATTTGTGTGCGCGTGTAGGCGTATGGGTGAACGTGCGAAATACACACATGCAATAATTATAGTAACATATGCCATATTTAAAGAAAACGAGACGAACAGCACTTTTAAAAGACGATAAAACTTTCAAGAGAGGGAAGAAAAACGAAGAAATAAGGAGATAGATTGAAAATAAAAGAGAAGAGACAATCGTGAAATAAAATTTGACTGAGTAATATAAGATAAAGATATTGAAATAAAACAAAATTAAATAACGATAAACGAGGTAGGATAAGATAGAAAAACATTAGATGAAATTAATGTAGATACAATGGAAGTAAAATATATTTTTTTAAATGAAATAAGATAAAATAAAATAACAACGACAGCAACAACAACAAAACGAAAAATTAAAAGATAAAATTAACATGAAAAGGGAGCGGCAAGTAAAAGGCAAAGAAAGGAAGAAAGAATGAAAAAAACAACAACAACATTAAAAGGGTTAACAAGAGATAAACCAGTGTGAAGAAAAAATATATCTGAACGAACGACAGAAGCTAAAATCGGCGCAGTTATCCGGATGATCCACAATCAAATAGACGAGTGAGTGAGGGAGAGGAAGAAAACGAGAGAGGGAGGAAGAAGAGAAGGAGGAAAGGGAGAGGGAGAAGGAGAGGGAGAGGGAGAGGGAAAGGGAGAGGGAGAGGGAGAGGGAGAGGGAGAGGGAGAGGGAGAGGGAGAGGGAGAGGGAGAGGGAGAGGGAGAGAATGAGGGAGAGGGAGATAAAGAGGTAGAGAATGAGGGAGAGGGAGAGGGAGAGGGAGAGGGAGAGGGAGAGGGAGATGGAGAGGGAGAGGGACAGGGACAGGGGGGAGACACACAGACAGAGACGGAGACACAGACAGACATATAAAGAGAAATAGAGAAAGAGACAGCAGGAAAATGATCCGCGTCACAGTTCAACTTGGGTGCGATTGCCCCCGAGATATATGGTCCCGAAGCCAGACATTTTCGGCAAGAGTTTTATGTATCAAATTCCGTCGCTCTTTGCCAAGTCAGCAATTACTCACTCAGGCGAAATATGCATCGCCCTCCATCGACGCGTATCAGATCACGTGACTGTTCTCCCCCCCTCTCTCTCTTTCTCTCTCTCTCTCTCTCTCTCTCTCTCTCTCTCTCTCTCTCTCTCTCTCTCTCTCTCTCTCTCTCTCTCTCTCTCTCTCTCTCTTCTCTCTCTTCTCTCTCTCTCTCTCTCTCTCCTCTCTGTCTCTCTAACCCCTTTCTCCCTATCTCTCTGTCTGTCTCTCTCCCCCTATCTCTCTCTATATCTCTCTGACTGTCTCTCTGTCTGCCTGTCTGTCTGTCTGTCTGTCTGTCTGTCTGTCTGTCTGTCTCTCTCTCTCTCTCTCTCTCTCTCTCTCTCTCTCTCTCTCTCTCTCTCTCTCTCTCTCTCTCTCTCTCTCTCTCTCTCTGTGTGTGTGTGTCTCCTCCCCTCTCTCTCTATTTCTCTGTCTGTCTCTCTCCCCCCTCTCTCTATATATCTCTCTGTCTCTCTCGCTCTTTAGTTTTTATTGTATCTTCTTTTTTAGGGGGGAGGGTGGTTAAACCTGTCATTTTTTTTTCGAATGAGACATGTTGCTGAGACGTTTCTGTCGTGAAGATGAACCACGGCTGATGTATTTGGTTGGCGAGTTTTGAGGAAAACGACGTTCTTTTATGACAAATACATGTCTCTTAGAAGTTTCGACATTGCTCAAGGCTGACATCTTTATTGACCAGAGAGAGTGAGAGTGAGGGAGTGGATGAGGGAGGGGGGGAGGGAAAGTGAGAGTGAGAGCGAGAGTGAGAGTGAGAGTGAGAGTGAGAGTGAGAGTGAGAGTGAGAGTGAGAGTGAGAGTGAGAGCGAGAGTGGGAGTGAGGGAGTGGATGAGAGAGGGGGGGAGGGAGAGTGAGAGTGAGAGCGAGAGTGAGAGTGAGAGTGAGAGTGAGAGTGAGAGTGAGAGTGAGTGAGAGTGAGAGTGAGAGTGAGAGCGAGAGTGGGAGTGAGGGAGTGGATGAGGGAGAGTGAGAGCGAGAGTGAGAGTGAGAGCGAGAGTGAGAGTGAGAGGGAGAATGAGAGTGAGGGAGTGGATGAGGGAGAGGGTGAAGGAGAGAGAGAGTGAGAGCGAGAGCGAGAGAGTGAGAGTGAGAGGGAGAGGGAGAGTGACAGTGACAGTGATAGTGAGAGTGTGAGTATGAGCGTGGACATAAGAGTGAGAGTAAGAGTAAGAGCAAGAGCAAGGATGAGCGTGAAAGAAAGAAAAAGATGAATAGAAACAGAATAAGGAGGAGAAAGAGAACACTGATAAATAGAGTCAAGGAACGATTCTAGGAACCTTTAATGTAATGTCAGGTTCGAGAAATACTGTTTTTTTGATATCATCAGCATATTACTTAATCATAAATTGGGATCCGACGACCAACTACGGGCAATTCACCTGACATTATTTAGTTTATTAGGCGTGGAAATTAAGTTACTTTTCCTTTTCCCTCTGTACTTTACCAAACCCTTTTCTTCTTCTTTTTATCTTATCCTGTCGCTTTCCCCTTCCCCTTTTACTTTTCCCTTTCCTCCTCTCCCTTTCCCCTTTCCTTCCTTCCTTCTATCTCCTATTCCCCTTCCCCTTTTCCTTTCCCCCTTCCCCATTTCCCTTTCGCTTTCCCCATCCAATTCTTCTCACCTTCGCCCATTCCCCTTTCTTTCTCTCCCTTTCCCCTTACCCCTCCCTTCCCATTTCCCTTTCGCGTCCTCTCCTTTTCCTTGTAGCTTCTCTCTCTTCTCCGTCTCCCCCCATTCCTCTCTCTCCACCATTAGCCTTCTTTCACTTTCCCCTTCCCCTCCCTCTCTTGCCTCCCAGTCACCCATCTCCCTAAGCCCTTTCCCCCTTGCCTTTCCCTTTCCCTCCTCTCTCCCTTCTCCTTCCCCATTTCCCTTTCCCTCTTCTCTCCCTTCTCATTCCCCATATCCCTTTCCCTCCTAACTCCCTATTCCTTCCCCATTTAGCCCTCCTATTTCCCTTTTCCTTTTCCCTCCTTCTTCCTTCCCCATTTTCCCCTCCCATATCCCTTTCCCTCCTCCTCCCCCATTTACCTTTCTCTCCTCCTTCCCCATTTAGCCCTCCTATTTCCCTTTTCCTTCTCCCTCCCTCCCCCTTCACCATTTCCCTCTCCCTCCTCCTTCCCCATTTCCGTTTCCCTCCTTCTTCCCATTTCCCTTCCCTTCTCCCTCCTCCTTCCCCATTTCCCCATCCCATTTCCCTCCCCTCCTCCTTCCCCATTTCCCCTCCCATTTCCTTTTCCTCCCTCCTTCCCCATTTCCCTTTCCCTCCTCCTTCCCCATCTCCCCCTCCCATTTCCCTTTCCCTCCTCCTTCCCCATCTCCGCCTCCCATTTCCCTTTCCCTCCTCCTTCCCCATTTCCCCCTCCCTTTCCCCTCTCCCTCCCCTTTCCCAATTTCCCCCTCCCATTTCTCTTTCCCTCCTCTCCCCCTCCTCCTTCCCCATTCCCCCCTCCCATTTCCTTTTCCTCCCTCCTTCCCCATTTCCCTTTCCCTCCTCCTTCCCCATCTCCCCCTCCCATTTCCCTTTCCCTCCTCTCTCCCTCCTCCTTCCCCATCTCCCCCTCCTCCTTCCCTTCCCCTCAATCGATGCAGTTATCTCCCAACTCCCGAGAGAGATGATGCAAGGAACGGCCGTGTAGGAGGCCTGATAAATATGTCTGCGCGGAGGCTGTAAACTGTAACTCGAAAGGGCTTTTAAAGGAGTTGGCTTGTCTTATAAGAGGGGAGAGAAAGGGGGAAAGGGGATGGGGAAGAGTCGAAAAAAGGGTTTTCGGGATTTTTTTTGGGGGGAGGGGAGTAAGGGGGTGGGGGGAGAGGAGTATATGAGTAAGAGTGGGGGATGGGAAGGGACGGGGGATGATTGGGGAGAGGGAGGGAGTGGTGGGAGAAAGAGAGAGAGAGAGAGAGAGAGAGAGAGAGAGAGAGAGAGAGAGAGAGAGAGAGAGAGAGAGAGAGAGAGAGAGAGAGAGAGAGAGAGAGAGAGAGAAAGAGAGAGATAAAGCGAGAGAGAGAGAAGGGCTGGGGAGGGGGCAGAAAGAACGAAAAAGACATAGAGAAAGAGAAGGAGAAACGATAAAAAAAAATATGCGAAGTTATTTATCTATGTTTTTTTTTGTGTGTTATTATCACCCCTCTTTTTTTATCTCTCTTTGGCGCGATAACATGGAAGGATGCCAACATGCACGCACACATCCGGAAAGAGTGCTTGGGTTGGGGTGTTGGGGGGGAGGGGAGAGAGTAGGGAGGGAGGGGAGGAGAGGAGAGAGAGGGAGGGGTAGAAGTGGGGTAGACGGGGCACGGATGGAGGAGGGGAGGGGAGGGGATTTCAGGGTGTCATGAGAATGTCAGAAGAAGAGATACCAAGAGGTTGGGGGAAGGGGGAGGAGGGGAGGCAGAAGGAGGGGGGAAAGGGAGGAGGAAGGGAGGGAGGGAGAGAGGGAGGGAGGAAAGCAAAAAGGTGGGAGTCTTTTGAGAGTCGGCGAAGAGAAAGTTATGTAGTTTAGGTGCAAAAAGAGAGATGAAATGTGTAACTGAGACTGAAATAAAAATTCAAAACAAAACAAAAAGAAACATCTGCACGGTTCATGAAACACGGCTGATCTTTAATGACATGGAATGCAGCCGACATGACCGAAGTACCCATCTTAATGACCTGGAACTTCATCAAAACAATCGGAGGCACTCACTATGACGGTCACCCTAATGTAACAACCCAGGATACCGGAAATTTAGAGTTATCATTATAAGAAAATGGACCTTTACCATAACAGCCTTCATCTTATTGTCATAACAAATAACGTCACCGTAGCAATAGAAAATCATGTTTTTACGACTTGAAAAGGTCTCGAACGCTGAACGACATAAAGCTCTATTGTGACGCGAAACCACACCGTAATGACCTAAAATCTCGCCAAAAACGAGTAAATTTTGACCTGATCTAGCAATGCCGAGCTAAAAGATAACCATAACAATACAGGACTTCTTCGAAACGACCTTGAACATCATAACAATCCGAGATGTCGTATTAGTTCGCCAACCACTCC
>NC_061820.1:31198106-31200606 GCF_019202785.1 Penaeus chinensis | reverse complement strand
AAACATCAGGTTCGAAAAGAAATGATTCTATCATCGGAATCTATAAAAAAAGCTAACTTTCGTCCGATATTAAATGTTGAGTTGAAGCGTGGCCAGAAAATGTGTGTGTGAGTATGTGCGTTTTTGAGGCGACAGATGATGACGATAATGATGATGAAGACCACTACGAATGATGGGAGTGATACTGATTTGAATAATGATAATAACAAATAGGACAGTCATTGTGGTAATGATAATAGTTATAATAACAATAATAGTGATTATAATAATAATAATTATGATAATACTAATGATAATGATAATAATGATAATAATGAAAATAACGATCATAATAATGATAAGTTTAATAATATTAATAGCAATGATAATATTAAAAATAACAATGATAATAATAAGATGATAACAATTTTCATTATTCTAACAACAACAGCAACAACAATAACGCTAGTATAAGAGAAGAGAAGATAATTCATTGCGTGTGAGTAAATCTAAACGGAAAAGCGTCATGCGCAAGGACAATACGCCCTTATGTGTGAATACGTTCATTTTCACGCATGATAAACTTTTCGTCCTCATCTAAGACGGTATTTTTTTTTTTAGTTTTTTTTTCCCCTCCTCTTCTTCGTCTTCTGATTTTTCGGGAGAAAATATCTCGAGGAGTTAAGATCTGAGTGAAACCTTATCAAGGGATTTTATTATTTAGGAGTGGAGGGGAGGGGAGAGGGGAGGGAGGGAGGGAGGGAGAGGGGGAGGGAGAGTAAAACGGGGGAAAAGAAGTAAGAAGGAAATGAGTCGATTGTATTGTGGTTCTTGACGGGTTGTATTGATGTTAATGAACTGTATTGTCGTTGTTGTTGTTGGATATTATTGTTGTTAGTATCAGCAGTATTAGGCTGATTGTAGTTACGTTAAAGAGAGGAGAGAGAGGAAAATGAAGGAAAAGATTGATGATGATGCTGACGATGATGATAATGATGATGTGATAGTTAGAAAGAGAGAGAGAGAGAAAGAGAGAGAGAGAGAGAGAGAGAGAGAGAGAGAGAGAGAGAGAGAGAGAGAGAGAGAGAGAGAGAGAGAGAGAGAGAGAGAGAGAGAGAGAGAGAGCATGAGAAAGGTAAAGGGTATGATCAAAAAGAGAGAGAAGAGAGAGAGAGACATCAGACAGACAGACGGAGTGAGAGAAGGCATGAAACAGATAACTGAACTGAAGATTCCAATGGTGCTGAAAGGAAACGTAAAAAAGTTCTGAATTCCGGAATGAAAACTTTTTTTTTTCAGAAAGCTCGTTTCTCGTTGTCATTATCTTTTTAGTTTTTTTTCTTTCTCTCTCTCTCCTCTCGTCTAATGCGATCAGAAGCAAAAGAAATCGTTAACTTGTCAAAGAAATGCCATCAGTTCGGTTCTATTTAACGGGTAAGTACTTCGACACACAAATCTCATTCTTCCTCCCTTCCTATCCCTCTCTCCTTACCCTTTAGTCTTCCCTCCCTACCCTTTACCCTATCCCTCCTTCCCTATTCACCCTATTCTTACCCTCCTCTTACCCTTATCTCATCTCTCCCTCTTCTATGTCACTCCCTCTCTCTGCCTCCCTCTCTACTCCCTCTCCCCCCTGCCCCACCCTCTCAGTTTTTTTGTACTATTTTTTTCGTCTTACAGAATACTGGAATAAATAGGTATACCAATGTATTTCAATATCTTTTAGCAGAAGTGCACTCTTTTCAATAAACTTTAAAGCACAGTCTGTTTCGTTACATGAACCTTAACTATCTTTTGCTAAAATAAAAAATAGAAAATGCTTAGGAAACAAAAGAAAGCAAAACACACACAGGATATATGTTTGTATATTTTAATTTTTTTCTTCTAAATTATTATTTTCTGTAGACTTTATCCATCTTCTTTCGATATATGCCATAAAAAAATAACGCGAAAAAATATCTACGTATATTTTCAAATCTTCATTATAATTGAGAACAAGGGCACTGTTTTTATCAATTTTAATCACTGTAATTTATCAATTTTTCGTTATATTGAACGTTTCGCAATATCTGATAACATGGAAAACAAAACGAAACGAATAAAAAAACTAAAAAAAAGGTAGGAAAGATAAAAAAAGATCTATACATTTTCACATTTGCCGTTTTTTCTTTTTTCTTTTTTCATTTTTTTTTCTTTTTCTTTTTTCTTCTGAAGATCGTCACTCTTTTCGTCACACTTTTAATCAACGGACTCTATCACTCTCTCTTTCGTTGTGTGGAGTGCGGTCGCCTTCGTTAAAGACAATTTCGTTATTTGCCAGACCGTTTTCCTGTTGTTTTTCATGTCTGTATGTCTTTCGTTTATTGCATTCTCTTTGTGTTCTCTGTTTTCTTTTGGTGTTGTTCTTTGATCTGTTGAAGGTAGAGAAAGAGGAAAAGGAGGATGGGAGAGGAAATGAAAGCGTGCGATGCAGGAAGGGGGGAGGATGAGGATAAAGATGAAGTTGAAGAAGAAAATGAGA
>NC_061820.1:31188106-31190606 GCF_019202785.1 Penaeus chinensis | reverse complement strand
ACTCACACTCACACTTACACACACACACACACACACGCACATACACACACACACACGCAGACACACACACACATTTCATATTTTGCTCGACGATATTCAGTAATGACGTGAACTGCTTGGCATACTAAACACCATTACTGTGGAAAAAAAAGAATCCTTTACCCTCGGCAATTTCCCCGCAAACCAAACTCTACCACACTACCCACTTTCCCCTCGGAGCAATTCGCCGGAAACGGACCTTCCCCTTACCGTGTATTCCCCTCACTCCCTCCTTTCCTTTCCTTCTCCCTTCTCTTTTTATTCCTCTCTCTCGTCTCTTCTTCCCTTCCCTCACCCTTCCTTCTTCTACTCCCCTTTCTCCTCCCTTCTTCTCTTCCCTTCTTCTCTTCCCTCTCCCTTCCCCTCTTTGACTCGTCTCTCTCCTCTCCTTCTTTCGTCCCCTCTTCCCCAAACCCCCCCTTTTCCCCAAACCACCCATTCCGCCCAATACCCCCCCACCTTCCCCTCCTACATAACCCCACCTCCCTCGTTGCCCAAACCCCACTTTCTCTCCTCCAACTTCACACCCCCCAGACCTCCCTCCTCCCTCCCCTCCCTTCCCCCAACCCAACCCCTATTTTCTGGGGGAAAATATCCCTCCTCCCTGGTAAAAATTCGAGCAAGAATTTTAACTCGAGTGGAAATTGTGACTCCTGGCTGGTCCGTCATCTCGCTCCGTCGGGATATTACGTGCGTGTACAGGGGAAGGGGAAAGGGGAGGGGAAGGGGAAAGGGGAGGGGAGGGGAAGAGGGGAAGGGGAAAGGGGGAAAGGAGAAGAGAAGGGGAAAGGAGAGGGGAGGGGAAGGGGAAAGGGGGAAAGGGGAAGGGAAGGGAAAAGGAAGGGGAAAGGGAGAAAGGGGAAGGGAAGGGGAAAGGGGGAAGGAGAGGGGAAGGGGAAAGGGAGAAAGGAGAGGGGAAGGGGAAAGGGGGAAAGAGAGGGGAAGGGGAAAGGGGGAAAGGGGAAGGGGAAGGGCTAAGGGGGAAAGGGGGAAAGGGGAAGGGAAGGGCAAAGGAGAGGGGAGCGGAGGGGAAAGGGGAGAGGGGAAAGGAAGGGGAAAGTGGAGGGGAAGGGGAAAGGGGGAGAGGGGAAGGGAAGGGGAAGGGGAAATGGAAGGGGGAGGGTAAAGGGGGAAAGAGGGAAAGGGGAAGGGAAGGGGAAGGGGGAAAGGGGAAGGGGAAAAGGGGAAAAAGGGGAAGAGAAGGGGAAGGGGAAAGGGGAAGGGAGGAGGTAGGGGAATGAAGGAGGAAGGGGAAAGGGGAGGGGAAGAGGAAGGGAGAAAGAGGGGGGGGGGGGGAGAAGGAAGGGGAAAGGGGAAGGAAAGAAGATGGCGAAAAGGGGAGGGGAAGAGGAAGAGGGAAGGTAAAAAAGGAAAGGGGTAAGGAAAGGGAAGGGGATGGGGAAAAGGAAGATGAAGGAGAAAGGGAAGGGGAAGGAGAAGGAGAAAGGGAAAGGGAAGGAGAAGGAGAAAGGGAAAGGGAGAGGGAAGGGGGAAAGGAAGATTATAGGGAAAAGGAAGGGAAAGGGGAAGGGAAAGGGAAGGGGAAGGAGCAAGGGAAGGGGAATGGGAAGAAAAAGGGAAAGGGAAGGGGAAAGAAAAAAGGGAGAGGAAGAAGAAGGGTAGAAGGACGGAAACTTAAAAGGGGAAAGGAAAGTAGGGAAGGGAAAAGGAAGGGGAAAGGTGAGGGAAAGAAGATAGCGGAAAGGGGAGAGGAAAGGGAAAGGGAAAGGGGAAAAGGAAGATGATTGGGAAAGGGAAGGGGAAGAGGAAGGGGAAAGGGAAGGCGAAAGGAAAGAGAAAGATGAGGGGAAGATGGTAGATAGACGGAAGCTTAAATGAGAAAGGGGAAGTAGGGAAGGGAAAATAAGGAAGGGAGAAGGAAGGGGAAAGGAACAGGGAGGAAGAGAGGGGAAGGGAACAGGAAGGGAATAAGGTAAAGAGGCTGGGAAGGGAACAGAAGAAGAAGAAAGGGGAGAAGGAGAGAGGAAGGGGAAAGGGGAGGTAGAGGAAGAGGTTTAGGATAAATAAGATAGAGAAAACAGATAGATATACAAATAAACAGACAGGCAGAGAGAGATAGACGGATTAACGGATAGATAGATAGAAGGCAGGCAGAGGGCTCGACTGAAAGACCGATAGAAAGACAGACAGACACAGATATAGAGACAGACAGATAGACTGAGTGATCAGTGAAAAGGCCTGGACGATGAGAAGCGATAAAACTGGGCAAAGTAGGGGTGTAAAAGCTAGAATGAAAATAAGTGAAAAATCGTCTCACACTCACCCCCCCCACACACACACACACCTAAACCTAAACGCACACACACACACACACACACACACACACTCCACACAACACACACCACACACAATCACACACACACAAACACCACACACACAAACACCACACACACACACACACACCACACACACACACACACACCACACACAACGCACACGC
>NC_061820.1:31170606-31173106 GCF_019202785.1 Penaeus chinensis | reverse complement strand
CTATTTACAGTATCCCTTCACACTACACACTTAATGAAACCTTGAACAGCCGGGCGCCGTCAGCATTGGAAATCCATAGCAAGGGGGCCGCTGAACCCTCGATCTTACCCCTTGTAGTCAGGTCACACACTTACCCATATTACCGATAAGAACGGCATCCTAGCGCCATATATGAGTCGTTGTTTTTTTTTCTTCTCTCTCTCTCTCTCCTTCCTGCTCCTTCTTTATTTTCTAATTTGTCTCGTCTCAACTCGTTCTCTTTATCTTTTTTTTTTTTTTTTTTTTTTTTTTTTTTTTTTTTCGAGGTTTGTCTCCATTTCTCTTCCGTCCCTTTCCTCCCTTCTTGACCTCTGCCTTCCTTGTTGTTTTTCGCTCCTCCTCTTCTTCATCCTTCTGCTGAACCCCTACCTCTTTTTTGTTCTTCTTCCTCCATTTCTCTCCTTTTCATTCCCCACATCCTCTTTTTGTTTGCCTTCCTCTACTTAATCTCCCTTTTCTGTCCCCTCCTTCTCCTTTTCTACTCCCTCTTCTTCCCTCTCCTCCATCTCTCTCATCTCTCCCTCCCCCCTTCATCCTCAGCGTGTGTTCGGATGCCTGCGTTCAGTTGGTAGTGGGACGGTTATCGCCTCATTGTACGTTTTGTTCGATTATGGGTCATGAGTTAAATGGTTTGGAAACGTTAATGGACTATTTTGTTACCATAATTATTGATTTATTTACCATTTAATACTACAACACAACTTCTAGAAACATATATCCATCGCTTTTATGCATTACTCTGTAAAAGAAGTCTTATCGTAAAACGAATAAAAGATGAAACGAAATATTGTTTAATTATCGGGAAAAAGGAAACTGCAAGGATTCGAACACGTCATGATTCCCAACGAGATAAACAGCGTGTAATCTGCAGCAACCGTGATTCTATGCAATGACTGTGTGATCAGTTAATCAAACGTTTTTTCTCAAACATTTTTTGAGAGGGTGAGAGGGAGAGGGAGAGAGTGGAAGGTGGAGGATGGAGGGTGGAGGATGGAGGATATGGGGAGAAGGAGAATTTGAGAGGAAGAGGAAGGCAAAGCAGAAAAGGAAAAGGAAGAGGAGAGGTGAGGAAAAGAGGAGACAGGAGATGGGGAGAGGTGCCAATAAATGAGAAAAGAGAGGAGAGAGTATGATATGATATGATATGATATAAAATAACATAACATAACACAACATAACAGAACAGAACAGAACATAAAAAAAGAAGAAAATATAAGATAAGAGAAGAAAAAAGAGAGAAAAGAGCGAGAGAGAGAGAGAGAGAGAGAGAGAGAGAGAGAGAGAGAGAGAGAGAGAGAGAGAGAGAGAGAGAGAGAGAGAGCGAGAGAGCGAGAGAGAGAGAGAGAGAGAGAGAGAGAGAGAGAGAGAGAGAGAGAGAGAGAGAGAGAGAGAGAGAGAGAGAGAGAGAGAGAGAGCGAGAGATAGATAGGGAGAGAGAGAGAGAGAAAGAGAGAGAGAGAGAGAGGGAGAGAAAGAGAGAGAGAGAGAGAGAGAGAGAGAGAGAGAGAGAGAGAGAGAGAGAGAGAGAGAGAGAGAGAGAGAGAGAGAGAGAGAGATAGAGAGAGAGATAGATAGAGAGAGAGAGAGAGAGAGAGAGAGAGAGAGAGAGAGAGAAAGGGAAGAGATGAGATAAGATGAGATGAGATGAGATGAGCTGAGCTGGAAGGAGATGAAAGGAGAGACAAGAAGAGAGAGAGAGAGAGAGACAGTTAATAAAGTAGGGAGAAATTCTATTACAAGTACTATTAATGCTGCTACTACCACTGCTTCCGTCTCTGCTGCGTTGTACTACTACTTTTATGGCCTCCAGTCTTCCCGTTAAACCCTGCCACTGTTTATTATTTAACAAAGATCATGCATATTACATAACTCTTCAAGCTGTATTATCTACGACCGCCGCTGTTACAACTACTACCCTTTCAGATATTTCAAACACTATATTCAATTCTCTCTGCCGTTATAATGCTTCATTTGTTGTTGTTACTGCAGCTTTTTTTGTTTTAGGTAATGTGATTAGAGGTAATTTTGGAGTTAGTTGGAGAGATATATGAGAGAGAGATATGAGAGGTAAAGATAGAGAAAGATAGAGATGGTCGAAAATGTTCGATGATGGGCAAGTAAGAATGATGAATAGAAAGACACAAAATTAAAAAGATATAGAGACAAACAAAAATGACAAATGTAAAGACGTGAAAGAAAGAAGATAAAGGAAAAATGAGGTGACAAAAGTGTTAAGTGATATGAATGACAGCAGATATGTCACTCCCCTGTCTCCAAAAGGCATCATCTTACCAAGCTCTTACCCCCCCCCCACACACTTCCCTATCATTTTTTTTATTCTCCATTCTCTTCCCTATTATTTCTATCCCGTTCTCTCCCCCTTCCTTTCTCTCTCACTCTCTCCCTCACTCATTCACCCAATCCTTCCTTCCCTCCCTCACTTCTCCGTCAACGATTTTTT
>NC_061820.1:31155606-31158106 GCF_019202785.1 Penaeus chinensis | reverse complement strand
GTTTCCGCGACACGCGATGCTGACAAAATGAGGCCCACAGATCTCTCCTGACGGCTGGCCTCTATGCTGACGTTTGACCGTAGTCTGACATCACGACAGTCTGACAGTTTTGGGGGATTTAGGGAAAAAATGAGTTTTGTTATACCAAGGGAGGGGGGAGGTGGGGGGAGAAGGTGGGGGGGGGAGGGTCGATGCCATGAAATTTGTTTATGTTATGACGTAGTGTGTATGTTTAATTACTTATTGTCGTCTCTCTTCTCCCTCTCACTCTTTCTCTCTCTCCCTCCCCCTCCTCTCTCTGTCTTCCCTTCCCTCTTTCTCTTACTTTCACTCTCCCTCATCCCCCCCTCTTCTCTGCCACCCCTCACTCTCCCTTCCATTCTCTCCACTTCTCCATCTCTCTCTTTATCCCATTTTCTGTCCCGCGAACCATGATCTCCCTCCTTGATTTCACATTTCATTTCGCTACAATATTTATAACCCTCTCAACGGACAGTCTTATTTTGACAGTAACAACCTGAGACATAGTTTGGCCTTTACGCTCGCTCCTGCCACAGATCGGAAAGGAGAAGGAGAGGAAGGGAAAGAGGAAGAAAGGGAAGGAATAGGAGGTGGAAGAAAACAAGGAGGAAGGAAAGGGGAGGGTCAGGAGTAAGAGAGAGAGAGGAAGGTGAAGAGGGAGATGGGGAAAAAATAGGAAGTGAAAAAAGGGAAAGGGGAAACGGAGTAAGATAAATATTAAGACGATGAAGAAAGAAGAGGAAGAATAGAAAAAAACTTAGGAGGAAGAAGAGAAATTAAAGAGGAAGATATCTAATAAAAGAGGGAAATGAAAATGAAAGGAAAAAATCGGAAAGAGAGGAAAACGAAAATGAGGAGGTACGAAAAGATGAAATCAAAAGAAAGAAGGAAAGAAAGAAAGATAGAAAGAAAGAAAGAAAAAAAAAAATACTACAAAACAAAAAAACGAAAAAAAGAATACACAATAAGAAAAGACGGACCAAAAAAAAGAAAGAAAGAGAAAGAAAGAAGAAGAAGAAAAAAAAAAAAAAAATAGCACAGTCAAAGAAACATCAGGCCATTAGCGTCTACTAACACAGCATAATGGGTAGGAAGACCTAAAGAAAGGTCCACCAAAGACGGGATCATAAAAGCCCATAATTGTTCCTCTGACTGAAGCTGAACTCCCAAGACTTCAAAGAGACTTATGTAGGAATTAAACCTGTCAGACACAAAGCTTAGGCACTGACGCTGCAAAGCCATTGTGTAGACCGATGGATAGACAGGGAGAGATGAGTGAATCTTTGCGTACATACTGGTAGGTAGACGGATTAATGAATAGATTGGGAGATAGGCAGGCAAAGAGACACATGTGTATAGAGATATAGAGCTTTGTGAGACACATAGGGATAGAGAATTAGAGCTTCGTGAGACACATAGAGATAGATAGATAAAGCTTCATAGGTATAGAGAAGTAGAGCTTTGTGAAACGCATGGATATAGATAGATAGAGTTTTGTGTAACGCATGGATATAGATAGATAGAGTTTTGTGAGACATAGGTATAGATAGATAGAGCTTTGTGAAACGCATATATAGAGATAGAGAGAGCTTTGTGAGACATAGGTATAGATAGATAGAGCTCTGTGAATGTAAATTATGTGGAATATAAGAATAAATACATAGAATAAGAGAGCATATATATTTCTGTAATATGATACAGATACAGCTACAAACTATACATACGCGCAATAATAAAAAAAAAGTATTGATGATGATAATACTAAATATGATAAAAATGATCATAATGATCATGATGATATTACTGTTAGCGATAACAACAGAAATATCAAGAATAACAACTAAAGCATAATAGTAACGATAGTAATGATAATTCTGATAATTATAATAATAAAGACAATGACAAGAAGAATAATGATAATGACAAATAACAAGAAACACGAGAATGATAATAACAATGCCTAAAACAACGACAACGACAACAATAATCACAGGAATGATAATGACACTCCAAAAAAAAAAAAAAATACAAAACGAAAAGCAATTTAGATAATAATCCCAAGAAAATTACAATAACCCAGCCCTTCCCTGGCTTGATATCTCGCTTGAATAGACACAAACTCCGGTTATTCTTGAGGAGTAAAAGAAAGCGAAATTAAAGCTTTGACTTTGAACTCCGAAGGAACCGGAGGGGGTGGGGGGTGGGGGGGGGGGAAAGAGGGGGAAGGGATGGAGGCAGAGGATGTGGGAGGGAGGGAGGGAGGGAAGGAAGGAGGGAGGGAGGGAGGGAGGGAGGGAGGGAGAGAGATCTGTAGCAAAAGGAGGTGAAAGTGGATGAGTTTGGGAATGTGGTGGTGGAGGAGGTGCAAGAGGAGGAGAGAGAGGAGGAGGAGGAGGAGGAGGAGGAGGAGGAGGAGGAGGAGGAGGAGGAGGAGGAGGAGGAGGAGGAGGAGGAGGAGGAGGAGAAGAGGAGGAGGAGG
>NC_061820.1:31140606-31148106 GCF_019202785.1 Penaeus chinensis | reverse complement strand
AGTGTTGCGACATGTTTTCCCGAGTGTCAAAACATATTTTCTGCGTACACTGAAGCATTTTAATTCCCCGGACGCTTCGTTTATAAGGCACATTTAACGTCAATATTTCTCGTCAATTTGAGTCCGTTTTTTTTTTCTTCAGGAGGAGGGGATGGTTGTGTTTGTCGGTTTGTGTGGCTATTCGTTTGTCCGTGTGAATGTTTATTTGCGTTCGTTTGATCATCCGGGTGAGTTCGATGTGTATTTGTGTGTTTGTTCGTTTCTTTCTGCTTGGGTTTGTGTTGTTTGTGGAGGGTGTGAGTGAATATAGTGCTTATCGATCGATACATATTAGTATATAGATATATATGTATATATGTATATATATATATATTATACATACATACATATATATATATATATATATATATATATATATATATATATATACTTATATACAATGTACATATATACACACAGACTGTATATATAGCTAGATAGATACATGAACAGATAGCTAGATTGCTAAATAGATGGATGGATAGATGGATAGATAAATAGATATCGAAATAGATAGACAGTCATGGAAATAGTCTATCAGATCATCTATCTATCTATGTAAATAAGTAAAGAGAAATCCAAAAAGAAAAAGAAAAAAAAAAAGAAGTTGTTTTTGAGCTTAACTTTATGCAAAGCTTTTACCTGGAGGATTAATACTTTTATGACAAAGTGCATTTTCAATACTGAATATTTATATATATATTTTCGAGTTTTCTTTTTAAGTGACTTCTGGAATATGCATCACCATTTCGATTTTTATTTGATATGAATTATGATGAAGAAGAATATATCGAAAAAAATCATGTCTTGAATGATGTTAATAAAGAGCAAAATAGGAAAGGAAAATAAGAATAGGGAAGGAAAGGATAGGGAGAGGGAGAGGGTAAGAGAGAGGAGGAGAAGGAGAAGGAGGAGGAGGAGAAGAAGAAGAAGAAGAAGAAGAAGAAGAAGAAGAGAGAGAGAGAGAGAGAGAGAGAGAGATAGAGATAGATAGAGAGAGAGAGAGAGAGAGAGAGAGAGAGAGATAGAGAGAGAGAGATAGAGAGAGAGAGAGAGAGAGAGAGAGAGAGAGAGAGAGAGAGAGAGAGAGAGAGAGAGTAAAACAAATAATGAAACAAATTAATATTTCTTTTTTTATCTTTTTCCCCTACAGAATCTCAAGAATCAGATTATGACATCCAACGTGTGGGTGGAACAGGTGAGTACAAAATTATCCTGATTGTTCTCCATTCTCTCATTCGTTTAATTGGTTTTCCTCCTGCTCTGTGTCTCCTGTTTGTATGCATGCAACACAGAGAGTTTGCGTGCCTTTACAAACAAACAAACAAACAACAACAAACATCTCTTGTTTCGAATTAGTTTCAACTGCTGCTTGTTTCTCCTTATTAGTCGTATAAACGCAACATAAAAAATACATATATTTTACTGACAAAACTGGCTCATAAACAATGATAAAACAAACAAACACAAAGATTCAGATCGTTTTCCAAAGGCATTTTAACCCCCCCCCTTACTCCCCCTCCCCCCCGCATCATCATCTCAGTTACCATGGCAACATCACGGAGGGTCTTGTCGTAAAGGAGAGAGGAGGATTTAGTTCATGTTGTGACGTCATACCTCGTATCTATGACGTAACATGTAATCATGATCAAAGTTATCGCTGTGACGACTTTGATGATGATATTGATGGCTACTATTAATAAGACGTACAAATATTAACAATAATGATTACATCTTTACGATAATGATGATAACAATAATGACAGTAATGAAAATAATAATAATACTAATTATGATAAGACTATTGTAGATAATGACAATAATACTTATAAAAGTAATACCATCACCAATAATATTGATAATATTCATATTGATAACAGTAATAGCACCAGCACTACATAAACCAAGAAAGTTCTTTTTGAAAATAATAACATTAACAATTACGATAGCAATAATACTGGAAAAATGTAGTAACATAAGAACAGCACAATTATCATGATAAGAAATCAATGATACTGTCACTCCTAACGATAATGATAATAACAACACCGATAAAGACCACAATTGAATATTGCAAATTGCTGATAGCACTTCTAACGAGTAACACTAAGTCATTTTCTTGAACGAGGTGATAAAACATCTAATTGAATTTGCGTTCGACAGGCATCGGCGAAGAAGAAATAAAATCGACAGGCCTCTTCTTACTGCCTGTCATGCAACATTTACCTGCCTCGCAACAATTACCTTTCGTTCACTCACTTACTTTCTATGCAACTTGTCAAGCATTGCCGAGGCATCATCGTCAATGTCTGCATGCTTCTGCATGAGACGTATTTCCATTAGATGTAGTTTGAAGAAAATGAGATTATATATCAGACGTAGCCTTTTCTCTTTTATTCCTTTCATATATGAATATGTATATATATATATATATATATATATATATATATATATATACATATATATACAAAACACACACACACACACACATACACACACAAACGCACACACACACACACGCACACACACACACACACACACACATATATATATATACACACATGATTATACACATATATATTTATCTATTCACACATATTCATTTACTTATTCATTCATTTATCTATCTATTTGTTTATCTTTGTTTTGTTCAAGAAGGATAACTTCTGTTCTCTTCTTGTTTCTTTCCATTCCGTTTCTTGTCAAAAAGTTTGGTACTAGATGCTCCCTGTATGATTTTGCTTGTTTGTTTGTTATAATTTACGTTATTATGTGTGTCATTGCAAGAGGCAGGAAGTCCATTAAAGCACTCAGCTGAACATAAATGCTTGCAACTCGTTTATTCTGAATATTTTTGATATTGCATTCATTATTATTTTTTTAAAGGGAAAGGTCAAAAGTCACTCGCTAGTTAAATGTAGTGATGATGACGATGATGATAGTCATGACGATGATAATGGTGATGGTTATGATGATGGGAATAATGACGAGATGAAAATGATCTTGTAGAATGATGACGGTGATTATCATGATGATGATAATAATGATGATGCTGATTATACAGACAATAACGATGAGGATAATGATGTTGAAAATGGGTGATGCTGGATTTGGTGATGCAATAATGGAAAAGAAAAAGAAACGGATAATGATGGTATCATACCAATTAGCGGTCTGTAATGAAAAGACACGAAATAAAAAGAAATGTTGAAAAAGGGAAAGAAAGATCTATAGCGAACGAAATCTATAGCGAAGCAAAGACACCCAAATGGAAAGCTAAATAAATGAAAATACCAAAGAGAAAGGAGATAAAAAAAAAGATACGAATAAAAGACACATTGAAAGAGAGGAAACAACCCACAATCGTCAATAAAAACAATTATGTATTAATGTCTATGAGACGAAGTGGTCTATAACATAATTAGGATTGAATGATCGACCTTATGTATTAAATATTGAAAGAAAAAAAAATTAAGAAGTTGCCCTAACGAAAATCTATAGACTAGAGACTTATTTTGAATTGGAAATGCTCGGGTTATTAAGCGATTCAGTTGGACGCCGGACAGGTATTTGCAGCTTAGTATGATATTAGTATTAATGGGCATATCACCTGTTGAGGAATTGTCCGATGAAGCACAGAAACCTATTTGGGTACATAGTAACGGCAGCATCATTGAGACATATGTACACATATACTATGATACCAATATGCATATGCAAATGACTGCGCATCTATTCATGTACACGTGTAGGTACACATAAACATGTGTGTAGATAAGAACATATTTATTCATATTCATATTCATGCCGTATACGTACACGTGTCATATTACACACACACTAAACACACAAACACACACACACACACACACACACACACACACACACACACACACACACACACACAGACACACACACACACACACACACTCACACTCACACACACGCAAACACGCACGCACGAACGCACACACACACACACACACACACACACACACACACACACTCACACTCACACACACGCAAACACGCACACACGAACGCGCACACACACACACACACACACACACACACACACACACACACACACACACACACACACACACACACACACACACACGCACACACACACACACACACACAAACAAACACAAAACACACACTTACCCCTTACCCCCACCACCACACACACATACCCCTTCCTGCCCCAAACACGTACACACACGCACGTACAGCAAGAAAAGCGTTTAATCTGTGTAATGGTTTGTAACGGCCATGTTTTTGTCTCTCGCTTACAAAGGCAGCACGAAAACAACCGTGCACTCTCGTAGATTAGAAAAAAATTGAAATATTTCAGTAGCATGTCACGGGGCTAAATACCCAAGTCAATAGGACATTACTACTCGATTAACGCATGTCAGATCATGTCAGCTGAGGTGATAGACAGATCTATCAGAGGGTTTGAAACGGGAATGAAAATGCGTTGTCAATTATTTGCCATACATGTGGTGGTGTGGAAATGATGATGAGGAAGAGTGGCGAGGCTGTCGACGGTTTATTGAGCGATGGTGATGGTGGTTATAACAGATGATGATGATGATGATGATAATGATAATGATGATGATGATGATGATGATGATAATGATAATGATGATGATGATGATGATGATGATGATGATGATGATGATGATGATGATGATGATGATGATGATGATGATGATGATGAGGAGGAGGAGGAAGAGGAAGATAATGATAATGATGATCATGATGATAATTATAACGATAATGATAATGATGATGACGGTGATGATTATAGCTATGATGAAAATGATGATGGAGATTATGGTTATGGTGATGATGATAGTGATAATATGATTATTATGATAGTGAAAATAAAATACACATACTACTACTGTTATTAATAGCAATGATAATGATAACGATAAGGAATAATAATAAAACCAAAAATTATGGTAGTCAAAGCAATAAAAATGACGATGCAAATAAAAATGACAGTTATAACGCTGTTAATAATGATAATAATGATTTTGATAATAATGATAATGAAAATAATAATAGTAATAACAACAACAATAATAATAATGGCAATGATAAAAATTACAATTAAGATGATGATAAATAAAGGAAATGATAATGATAATGATAATAACCATAACAATGCTACTGAACCCACTACTATTACTACTATCACTGTCAACACTATTTCAGTTATAAGACCAACCAAAAGTATTTCTGCGTTTTACTCCCAATCTCACAATAACCAGCATCACCATTTACAGGGAGAATAATCAACACAAAAAAAAACACAAAAAAACCGACAATAAACGCCGATCCCACACCGGCGCCGGAGAGGAAAGGGGAGAACAGGATCTGATCCCCTTCTGAAATCACTCGAAATACGGAGGACACGCGGAGGGGAAATCCTGCCATAACAGAAAGGATCGCCGGGAAGCCCTAACTATCCGAGCCGACAGAGGGACCTTCCCGACGCGTGAGTTACAACGCGGTCGGGATCAGTCGGGTATGAGTGATGGCCTTCCGGTGGCGCCTGGTCGGGTTAACAGGTAGAGAGGGTCGGACACAGCGGATGGGATTATTTGTTAGAGAAGACGGGGGATCTGTTTTCCTTATTTTTTTTTTTTCGATTTCGTGTGTACTGTGAATGTATTTTATTTTTTTCATCCGTTTCCCCTTCTCTTTGCTCGTATTTCGGTTATGATTTTCCCTTTTCCCGTGTCCATGTCTCCCCACACATTGCCCTCTCCCTCCCTCCTCCTCCCCCCTCCCTTTCCCCCCTTCAGGACAGTCTTGTCACTGCAACAAGTAAATCATTGAATCAGAGGCAACGGCAAAGAGCAATAAAGCCTGCATGGCCAAGCGTGTAAGTCAAGCTGTTGCAAGATCAATCAGCGGACAAAATATTATTTCTTTTTGATTCGATGAATAATGGAAAAGGAAAAAATAAGGTTAGATAAGCAGTGAATTATATTTCTTTTTGATCCGTTGATTAATAGAGCAGAATGGTTGAATAAAGAACGGTTTTATGCTTGTTTTTGATTCTATTATTTATAGAGGAGAAACACGGTTAATTAAAAACTGATTTATATCTTGTGATTAATGTCAGACAAATAAACAAGTTAAATACAAACTAGTTTTTTAAACAGATTTATTGATGTAGAAAGAGAAATATGATTAAGTACACATGAAGTTAAATATGTGTTTCGTATATTGCAAGAGAAATGTATTCAAATACATATTATTAAACATTTCTTCGTATCTTTATTCGTCGATTTCTTCAAAGAGAAGAAGATGGAATACAGACTGGAATTGAATGCGCATTTGATTCAGTAATTAATAAAAGATAAAAAAAATGCGGTTTGATACAGCAAGGGATATCAATTTCTCACAATCGCCCTCTCATATCAGCTTCAAGATGTTAATTAGTTTCTCTTCCAACAGCTGACTAAAACAGAAATAAAAAAAATAAAAAAAATAAACGACAAGGAGAAATGCCAAGTTTTTACCCTCCCTCTTCCCCCACATACCTTCAAGGAAGAGAAATTAAAAAAGAGAGCTATAAAAAAGAGAGATAAAAAAGAGAGATATAAAAAAAGAGAGATAAAAACAAGAGAGAGAAACACCAACAATAACCTGATAAAGAGCAAGTGATATACAACAGTGTCTCCAGCTTAATTAAAACCAATGCGTGGGTGATGCTGGGGGAGTCTCAATGCTCAAGTCACTTTGGCGATGACAGATGGTCTTATTGATTCCCTATAAGTACACAGCCTCGTTACTTGGGGGGTGGGTGGGTGGTTATGCTGGGGGCGTGTGGTACTCTTTGGAAGGGGAGGGATGGGGGAAGGAGAGGGAGGGTAGAGGGAGAGGAAGGGAGGGATGGGGGAAGGAGAGGGAGGGTAGAGGGAGAGGAAAGGAGGCAGGAGAGGGAGGGAGGAGGTAGAGGAAGAGTAAGGGAGGGAGGTAGAGGGACAGAGGAGGAGAGGGAGGGAGGGAGGGAGGTAGAAGGACGAAGGAAGGGAGGGAGGCAGAAGGAAGGAGAAGGAGATGGAGGGTAATGGGAGAGGAAGGGAGGGAGGAAAGAGAGAGAAGAAGGGAGGAAGGTTGCGAGGAAGGAATGGATGGATAGAAGGGGGAGTAAGAATGAGAAGAAGAAACATAAGAGAAAGCGAAAGAGAAAGAAATAGAGAAAGAGTAACAACTGCAAAAGAGAAGATAAAAGAAAGAACAGAGAAAGAGAATAGCAGAGAAAGAGAAGAGAAGAGACAAAAAAGAAAAGAAAAAAAAACTGAAGAAAAAGAAAAAAGAAGAGAAAAGAAATAACAGAGAGAAAGAAGAACAGATAAATAGACGAGGCGAGACAGAAAGAGAAGAAAAAGATAAGAGAAGAAAAAATAAAGAACAAGGAAAGAGAAGAGCAGA
>NC_061820.1:31118106-31125606 GCF_019202785.1 Penaeus chinensis | reverse complement strand
CCCTCTGTCTACCTGTCTGTCCATTAAGCCAACCATCCGTTCCGTTCGTCCGTCCGTCCGTCCGTCCGTCCGTCCAATCATCCATCCATTCACACACACATACATACATAGATTGCATACATACTCAATAGTGTATATATGCACACATACCCTGGCGAACATGAGCACACGCTTACCCTCCTTTTTTGCAACCTTTTCCCATTATCACTCTTGCAAAATCAGAAAAAAAACTGCAATATATGAAGGCGATGCCATGTTTACTGATTTGAGGCAGGAAGGAAAAAGAGAAGGAAGGAAGGAGGATGGGGGGGGAGGGAGGAAGGAAGATGGGAGGCAGCAAGGAAGGAGGATGGAAGGGAGGAAGGAAGGAGGATGGGAGGGAGCAAGGAAGGAGGATGGAAGGGAGGGAGGAAGGAAGATGGGAGGGAGGAAGAAAGGAGGATGGGAGGGAGCAAGGAAGGAGGATGGAAGGGAGCAAGGAAGGAGGATGGGAGGGAGGAAGGAAGGAGGATAGGAAGGGAGGAAGGAAGGAGGATGGGAGGGAGGAAGGAAGGAGGATGGGAGGGAGGAAGGAAGGAGGATGGGAGGGAGGAAGGAAGGAGGATGGGAGGGAGGAAGGAAGATGGGAGGGAGGAAGAAAGGAGGATGGAAGGGAGGAAGGAAGGAGGATGGAAGGGAGGAAGGAAGGAGGATGGGAGGGAGGAAGGAAGGAGGATGGGAGGGAGGGAGGAAGGAAGATGGGAGGGAGCAAGGAAGGAGGATGGGAGGGAGGAAGGAAGGAGGATGGGAGGGAGCAAGGAAGGAGGATGGGAGGGAGGAAGGAAGGAGGATGGAAGGGAGGAAGGAAGGAGGATGGGAGGGAGGAAGGAAGGAGGATGGGAGGGAGCAAGGAAGGAGGATGGGAGGGAGCAAGGAAGGAGGATGGAAGGGAGGAAGGAAGGAGGATGGGAGGGAGGAAGGAAGGAGGATGGAAGGGAGGGAGGAAGGAAGATGGGAGGGAGCAAGGAAGGAGGATGGAAGGGAGGAAGGAAGGAGGATGGGAGGGAGGAAGGAAGGAGGATGGGAGGGAGGGAGGAAGGAAGATGGGAGGGAGGAAGGAAGGAGGATGGGAGGGAGCAAGGAAGGAGGATGGGAGGGAGGAAGGAAGGAGGATGGGAGGGAGCAAGGAAGGAGGATGGGAGGGAGGAAGGAAGGAGGATGGGAGGGAGCAAGGAAGGAGGATGGAAGGGAGGAAGGAAGGAGGATGGAAGGGAGGAAGGAAGAGGATGGGAGGGAGGAAGGAAGGAGGATGGGAGGGAGGAAGGAAGGAGGATGGGAGGGAGCAAGGAAGGAGGATGGAAGGGAGGAAGGAAGAGGATGGGAGGGAGGAAGGAAGGAGGATGGGAGGGAGGAAGGAAGGAGGATGGGAGGGAGCAAGGAAGGAGGATGGAAGGGAGGAAGGAAGGAGGATGGGAGGGAGGAAGGAAGGAGGATGGGAGGGAGCAAGGAAGGAGGATGGAAGGGAGGAAGGAAGAGGATGGGAGGGAGGAAGGAAGGAGGATAGGAGGGAGGAAGGAAGGAGGATGGGACGGAGGAAGGAAGGAGGATGGGAGGGAGCAAGGAAGGAGGATGGGAGGGAGCAAGGAAGGAGGATGGGAGGGAGCAAGGAAGGAGGATGGGAGGGAGCAAGGAAGGAGGATGGAAGGGAGGAAGGAAGGAGGATGGGAGGGAGGAAGGAAGGAGGATGGGAGGGAGGAAGGAAGGAGGATGGGAGGGAGGAAGGAAGGAGGATGGGAGGGAGGAAGGAAGGAGGATGGGAGGGAGGAAGGAAAGGAGGATGGGAGGGAGCAAGGAAGGAGGATAGGAGGGAGCAAGGAAGGAGGATGGGAGGGAGCAAGGAAGGAGGATGGGAGGGAGGAAGGAAGGAGGATGGAGGGAGGAAGGAAGGAGGATGGGAGGGAGGAAGGAAGGAGGATGGGAGGGAGGAAGGAAGGAGATGGGAGGGAGGCAAGGAAGAGGATGGGAGGGAGCAGGAAGGAGGATGGGAGGGAGGAAGGAAGGAGGATGGGAGGGAGGAAGGAAGGAGGATGGGAGGGAGGAAGAAAGGAGGATGGAAGGGAGGAAGGAAGGAGGATGGGAGGGAGGGAGGAAGGAGGATGGGAAGGGAGGAAGGAAGAGGATGGGAGGGAGGAAGGAAGGAGGATGGGAGGGAGGAAGGAAGGAGGATGGGAGGGAGGAAGGAAGGAGGATGGGAGGGAGGAAGGAAGGAGGATGGGAGGGAGGAAGGAAGGAGGATGGGAGGGAGGAAGGAAGGAGGATGGGAGGGAGGAAGGAAGGAGGATGGGAGGGAGGAAGGAAGGAGGATGGGAGGGAGCAAGGAAGGAGGATGGGAGGGAGCAAGGAAGGAGGATGGGAGGGAGGAAGGAAGGAGGATGGGAAGGGAGGAAGGAAGGAGGATGGGAGGGAGGAAGGAAGGAGGATGGGAGGGAGCAAGGAAGGAGGATGGGAGGGAGGAAGGAAGGAGGATGGGAGGGAGCAAGGAAGGAGGATGGGAGGGAGGAAGGAAGGAGGATGGGAGGGAGGAAGGAAGGAGGATGGGAGGGAGGAAGGAAGGAGGATGGGAGGGAGGAAGGAAGGAGGATGGGAGGGAGGAAGGAAGGAGGATGGGAGGGAGCAAGGAAGGAGGATGGGAGGGAGGAAGGAAGGAGGATGGGAGGGAGGAAGGAAGGAGGATGGGAGGGAGGAAGGAAGGAGGATGGGAGGGAGGAAGGAAGGAGGATGGGAGGGAGGAAGGAAGGAGGATGGGAGGGAGGAAGGAAGGAGGATGGGAGGGAGGCAAGGAAGGAGGATGGGAGGGAGGAAGGAAGGAGGATGGGAGGGAGGAAGGAAGGAGGATGGGAGGGAGGAAGGAAGGAGGATGGGAGGGAGGAAGGAAGGAGGATGGGAGGGAGGAAGGAAGGAGGATGGGAGGGAGGAAGGAAGGAGGATGGGAGGGAGGAAGGAAGGAGGATGGGAGGGAGAAGGAAGGAGGATGGGAGGGAGGAAGGAAGGAGGATGGGAGGGAGGAAGGAAGGAGGATGGGAAGGGAGGAAGGAAGGAGGATGGGAGGGAGCAAGGAAGGAGGATGGGAGGGAGGAAGGAAGGAGGATGGGAGGGAGGAAGGAAGGAGGATGGGAGGGAGGAAGGAAGGAGGATGGGAGGAGCAAGGAAGGAGGATGGGAGGGAGCAAGGAAGGAGGATGGAGGGAGGAAGGAAGGAGGATGGGAGGGAGGAAGGAAGGAGGATGGGAGGGAGAAGGAAGGAGGATGGGAGGGAGCAAGGAAGGAGGATGGGAGGGAGCAAGGAAGGAGGATGGGAGGGAGGAAGGAAGGAGGATGGGAGGGAGGAAGGAAGGAGGATGGGAGGGAGGAAGGAAGGAGGATGGAAGGGAGGAAGGAAGAGGATGGGAGGGAGCAAGGAAGGAGGATGGGAGGGAGCAAGGAAGGAGGATGGGAGGGAGGAAGGAAGGAGGATGGGAAGGGAGGAAGGAAGGAGGATGGGAGGGAGCAAGGAAGGAGGATGGAAGGGAGGAAGGAAGGAGGATGGGAGGGAGGAAGGAAGGAGGATGGGAGGGAGGAAGGAAGGAGGATGGGAGGGAGCAAGGAAGGAGGATGGGAGGGAGGCAAGGAAGGAGGATGGGAGGGAGGAAGGAAGGAGGATGGGAGGGAGGAAGGAAGGAGGATGGGAGGGAGCAAGGAAGGAGGATGAAGGGAGGCAAGGAAGAGGATGGGAGGGAGGAAGGAAAGGAGGGATGGGAGGGAGGAAGGAAGGAGGATGGGAGAGGAGCAAGAAGAGGATGGGAGGGAGCAAGGAAGGAGGATGGGAGGGAGGAAGGAAGGAGGATAGGGAGGGAGGAAGGAAGGAGGATGGGAGGGAGGAAGGAAGGAGATGGGAGGGAGCAAGGAAGGAGGATAGGAGGGAGGAAGGAAGGAGGATGGGAGGGAGCAAGGGAAGTGAGGAGGGAGGGAGCAGGAAGGAGGATGGGAGGGCGCAAGGAAGGAGGAGGGGAGGGGGGAAAGGGGAAGGTGTGGAGGAGGGAGGGAGGAGGAAGAGGAGGAATGGAGGGAAAGAAGAGGATGACGAGGAGTGATATTGTTGACGAGAAGTAATGAAACCCAGTTAACGAGTATAAGGATAATGATGTCGTAGAAACTGAATTTTTAAAAATGTTTTTTTTTTTAATAATAACCCTGGAAAGAATGGTTCGATTAGAATATTATGATGAGTTTAGTGGGAGTATAGTGACGGAGATGATGATAATATGTTTAGTGCACTGCACAAGTACTTTTTATTTGGTTCGAGGAGTTGTGTTTTTGTTAATTATTCGTCCGAGAATCAGTGAGGCGGAAAAAATAAATGACAATTGATGAGAGATACTTTTTTTATGTATATATTTCACAGAATCATTTGCACAGAAAATAATATTGAAAAACCCTCTTTACGCTTGAGAGATGACTTTGTGAAATTTATAAAACAAAATCATCTTTCTGGGAATTTTTTCCTTAAAATTTGTGATGGAAAAGTAAGGGAAATTAGGTCATACATTTTTACAATAATTAAACGCTCGGTGTTTTTAAAAAAAAAAAAAAAATAATAATGCAGATTGGGAACTATTAAAAGGAGAAGGAGAAGGAGAAGGAGGAAAACGAGCTGAGGTGGGATTAAAAAGGGAAAGGGGGGAAGGGGAGGAGAGGAGGGAAGGGGAAGGAGGAAGGGGGAAAGGGAGGGAGAGGGTGGAGATGGGATAGAGTTAGGGTTAGAGAGGGGATATAAAAAGGAGGCGAGGAGGAGGAGGAGGGGAGGAGGGGAGGGAGGAGGAGAGGAGGAGGGGAGGAGGAGGAGGAGGAGGAAGGGAGGAGGGGGGGGGGAAGAGGAGGAGGGGAGGGGAGGGGAGGAGGAGGGGCGAGGAGGAGGAGGAGAATGGAGATGGAGTAAAAAAGGAGGAGAAAGGGGGGGAGGAGGAGGGGGGGGGAGGAGGAGGAGGGGGAAAGAGGGGAGGAGGAGGAGGAGGAGGAGGGAGGGGGGAAAGGAGGCGAGGAGGAGGAGGAGATGGAGATGGAGTTTAAAAAAGGGAGGAGGAGGAGGGGAGGAGGGGAGGAGGAGGGGGGAAAAAGGGAAGGGGGAAAGGAGGAGGAGGGGAGGAGGAGGGGAGGGGGGGGGAGGGGAAGGAGGGGGGGGGGGAGAGGAGGAGGAGGAGGGGGGGGAGGGGGGAGGAGGGGGGGGGAGGGAAGGAGGGAGGAGGAGGGGGGGGAGGAGGAGGGGGGGGGGAGGGGGAGGAGGAGGGGATGAGGAGGAGGGGAGGAGGATGGGAGGAGGAGGAGGAGAAGAAGGGGAGGGGAGGGAGGAGGAGGAGGAGGGGAGGAGGAGGAGGAGGAGGAGGAGGAGGGAGGAGGAGGAGGGGGGGGGGAGGAAAAAGAGGAGGGGAGGAGGAGGAGGAGGGAGGCGGAGGGAGGAGGAGGGGAGGAGGGGGGAGGAGGAGGAGGGGGGAGGGGAGGGGGGGAGGGAGGTGAGGATGGGTGGGAGGAGGGGGGGGAGGAGGAGGAGGAGGAGGGGAGGAGGGGAGGAGGAGGGGGGGAAGGAGGAGGAGGAGGAGGGGAGGGGGGGAGGGGAGAATGGGATGGAGTAGAAAAGGAGGAGGGGGAAAGGAGAAGGAGGGGAGGAGAAGGAGGAGGGGGAAAGGAGGAGGAGGAGGAGGGAGGAGGAAGGGGGAGGAGGGGAGAGGAGGGGGGGGAGGGAGATGGAGATGGAGATGAAAAAGGGGGGGAAGGGGGAGGGGGGGGTAAATGGTAATAACGATGGAGTAAGACAGATATAGTGGTAAATTTACATGTTAAGAGTAAGAGAGAAAAGGAGAAGGAAAAAAGGAAAGGAAAGGGAGCAAAAGCAAAAATTAAAATGGGTAAAAAGGGGCAAGAAAGTAGAAGACAAGAAAAAAAGGAAAGGGGGGGTGAAGAAGAAAAAGAAAAGGGGGAGGAGGGGGGGGGGGAGAAGGAGGGGGGGGGAGAAGGAGGGGAGGGAGGAGGAGGAGGAGGGAGGAGGGGAGGAGGAGGAGGAGGAGGAGAAAAAGAAAAAGAAGATGAAGGAGGAAGGGGAGTAGGGGGAGGGAGGAAGATGAGGAGGAAAAGAATGACAATGGTATGATAGACAATAATGATAACGGTAAGAATGGTAAAATTTGATGATAATGATAACGATGATAATTGTAATAACAATAAGGATGGTGGTAAGGATGAGGAGGACGGGGAGTACAAAAAAAATATAAATGAAAATATCAGGAGAATAAGAATAAGATGAAGGAGAAGAAAACGAAGGAGGAGGAAAAAGAGAAGAAAATATTACAAGAATAATAAAAAGGTCCCATCTTTTCATAACCATTTTACCCCTATCTGCTAATCTTAACGTTTCTAATATTTCTTCGTAATTTTGCTTTCGCTTTGTTTTCCTCTTAATCTTTGCCTTACGTCTGAGTTATTTTGCCTCTCCTCTTCCCCTCCTTTGCCATTTGTGTCTTTCTCTTTCGTTATTACGGGATTTATGTGTTGTGATGTCAGATAGTTTTCTTTTTTATTTGAGTTTTTTTTTTTTATGTTTCTTTTTGGGGTTTTTATGCGTGGGTTTTGGTTTTTTAAAGTGTGTTGCTTGTTTGTTTGAATGTATGGGTGTCTTGTAAGCGTGCTTGCTTGTTTGTTTCAGTATGTATACAGTGTGTATATGTGTGCGTTTTTGGGTTTTCGTCCCCTGCTGTTTTAAGCGTATGTGTTTGCATCCGTGCCTGCTTAAGCGCGTTTTTTGGTGTATGATTTTTCCGCCCCCGCCATTTGAGGACCAAAAAACCGCGTGACACACCTTCTTTAGCAAAAGCGCCCAAAAATTTTTCAGGGGAATGGGGTGCCCCCGCTGTGACAGATTTCTTATTCTTGAAAATGTATGCCAGGGGTCTTGTGTTGTCAGTGCTATTAGTTCCTGGGTGTCTTCAGGATTTCTTAGGGAATTGGCCTAGCTATTGTACCTGTGATTTTTTGTGATTTGGTCTTTATAGTCCTTTTCTTTTTGTCTTGCAGCAAATTTTTTTCTTTATCTCGTTCCTTGTCTCAATTATTGTTGAAAATTAGAATTTTTATTTGTAGGAATTTTATTGATATAATGGTTGTTATTATATGTGTGTTTGCGGATAGACATGGAAAAAAAAGTAAATTTGCGAGCACCACCGTAGTTTCTTGATCTTTCAAATATCTTCTCATTTTCTACCAAGAATGCCACAACCACACACACACACCCCACAAACAAAAACTTTATCAAAAAATTTTTAAAAAACAGTCAAAAATTTTCTCATGTTTATGAGACAGTAAAACTAGAGTTAAGAGTTCCATGGTCTTTTCTTTAATTGGTTGTGAAAACAGTTCCTTAAGTATGTCTTGGTTGCCCCTTTGGCCCCTCAAGTGACACTTTTTATATCATTAGCACTTTCTGATTACGTCGGGT
>NC_061820.1:31114346-31118006 GCF_019202785.1 Penaeus chinensis | reverse complement strand
GGAAGGAGGAAAAAAGGGGGAGGGAGGGGGAGATGGGAGGGGGAAAAGGGAAAGGATGGAAGGGGGAAAGGGGAAAGATGGGGGGAGGAAGGAGGAGGATGGGAGGGAGGAAGAAGGGAGGATGACGGGTGATATTGTTGAGAGAGAATGATACAGTCATAACGAAGTGATAAGGAAAATTTGATGTCGTGAATGAATTTTAAAAATTTTTTTTTTTTAATGAAAAACCGGGAAAGAATTTTTTCGATTAGATATTATGAGAGTTTAGTGGGAGTTAGTATGGGATATGATAATGAATTTTGTACATCCCAAAAATACTTTTTTTGGGTTCAAATTTTGTAATTTGTTAATTATTTCCGGTGTGAGGCGGAAAAAAAATTTAAATGACAATTGATGAGAGATAACTTTTTTATGTATATTTTTTTCAAGAATCTTTGCAAGAAAAAAATTTTAAAACCCTCTTTACGCTTCAGAGATGACTTTGTGAAATTTTAATAAACATAATCATCATTCTCAATTTTTTTCCATTATAATGGAGGGAAAAGAAAGGGGAAAATTTTGGGTTTCATACATTTAAAAATAAATTAAGCTCGGTGTTTTTAAGAAAAAAAAAAAAAAAATAATAATGCAGATTGGGAACTATTAAAAGGAGAAGGAGAAGGAGAAGGAAAAGAGGAGAACGAGACTGAGGTGGGGAGATTAAGATAGAGAAGGAGGAAGAGGAGGAAGAGGAGGAGAAGGGGAAGGAGGAAGGAGGAGGAGGAAGGAGGAAGGAGAGGGAGATGGAGATGGAGATGGAGATAGAGTTAGGGTTAGAGATGGAGATATAAAAGGAGGACGAGGGGGAGGAGGAGGGGAAGGGGAGGAGGGGGGGAAAAGGGGAGGAGGAGGAGGAGGAGGAGGGGGGGAGGGGGACGAGGAGGAGGAGGAGAATGGGATGGAGATGAAAGGGGAGAGGAGGAGGAGGAGGAGAGGAGGAGGGGGGAGGAAAAGGGGAGAAGGAGGGGAGGAGGGGGGGAGGTGGAGGAATGGATGGAAAAAGGGAAAAGGGGAGGAGGAGGAGGAGGAGGGGGGAGGAGGAAGAGGAGGGGGAAGGGAGGAGGGGGAGGAGGAGGAGGAGGGGGGAGGGGGGGAGGGGAGGGAGGGAGGAGGGAGGAGGGGAGGAGGGGAGGAGGAGGAGGGAGGAGGGGGGAAAGGAGGGAGGGAGGGAAGGAGGAGGAGGGGGGAGGAGGAGGAGGGGGGGAAAGGGGAGGAGAGGAGGAGGAGGGGGGAGGGGGGAGGAGAGGGGAGGAGGTGGAGGAGAATGGAGATGGAGAAGAAAGGAGGTGGAGGAGGAGGAGGAGGGGAGGAGGGGAGGAAGAGGGAGGGGAGGAGGGGGGGGGGGGGAGGAGGAGGGGAGGAGGGAGGGGGGGAGGAGGGGGGGGGGGAGGAGGAGGGGAGGGGAGGAGGGGAGGGGGAGGAGAAGAGGAGGAGGGAGGAGGGGGAGAGGAGGAGGGGGAGGAGGGGAGGAGGGGGGGAGGAGGGGAGGGGGAGGAGGAGGAGAATGGAAGGAGGAGGAGGAGGAGGGGGGGGAGGAGGAGGTGAGTAGGGGGGGAGGAGGAGGAGGGGAGGAGGAGGGGGGAGGAGGAGGAGGAGGAGGGGAGGGGGGAGGGGGGAGGAGGGGGAGGGGGGGGAAGAAGGAGGGGAGGAGGAGAGGGAAGAAGGAGGAGGAGGAGGAGGAGGGGAGGAGGAGGAGGGGGAGGGGAGGGGGGGAGAAGGGGAGGAGGGAGGGGAGGAGGAGGAGGAGGGGAGGAGGAGGAGGAGGGGGGAGGAGGAGGAGGAGGGGAGGGGGAGGGGAGGAGGAGGATGAGGATGAGGTGGGTAGGTGAGGATGAGGAGGAGGGGAGGAGGAGGAGGAGGAGGGGGAGGAGGAGGAGGAGGAGGAGGGGAAGGAGGAGGAGAGAGGAGGAAGGAGGGAGGAGGAGGAGAATGGAGATGGAGATAAAAAAGGGGGGGGGAGGAAAGGGGAGGAGGAGAAGGGGAGGGGGGGAGGAGGAGGAGGAGGGGGGAAGAGGGGAGGAGGAGGAGGAGGGGGAGGAGGGGAGATGGAGATGGGATAGAAAAAGAGGGGGGGAGGGAATGGTAATAACGATGGATTTAAGACGTTTATAGTGGTAAATTTACATGTTAAAAGTAAGAGAAAAGGGGAGGAAAAAAGAAAAAAAAAGGAAAAAGGGAAAAAAAATTAAATTAAAAGGAAAGAAAATGTAAGAGACAAGAAAAAGGAGGAGGAAAGGGGAAGAAGAAGAAGAAGGGAGGAGGAAGGGGGAGGGAGGAGAAGGAGGAGGAGGAGGGGAAGGAGGAGGAGGGGAGGGGAGGAGGAGGAGGAGGAGGAGGAGGAGAGGGGAGGAGAAAAAGAAAAAGAAGATGAAGGAGGAAGGGGAGTAGGGGGAGGGAGGAAGATGAGGAGGAAAAGAATGACAATGGTATGATAGACAATAATGATAACGTTTAAGGGAAAGGTAAAAAATTTATGATTTAAAATAACGATGATAATTGTAATAACAATAAGGATGGTGGTAAGGATGAGGAGGACGGGGAGTACAAAAAAAATATAAATGAAAATATCAGGAGATTAAGAATAAGATGAAGGAGAAGAAAACGAAGGAGGAGGAAAAAGAGAAGAAAATATTACAAGAATAATAAAAAGGTCCCATCTTTTCATAACCATTTTACCCTATCTGTAATCTTAACTTTTCTTTTTTTTTCTTCGTAATTTTGTTTCGCTTTTTTTTCCCTCTTAACCCCTTTTTCCCTTTCGTCTGATTTATTTTGCCTCCCTCTTCCCTCCTTTGCCATTTGGGGTCTTCTTTTATTATTCGGGATTTATGTGTTGTGATGTCAGATAGTTTTCTTTTTTATTTGAGTTTTTTTTTTTGTATGTTTCTTTGTGAGTTTATATGCGTGTTTCTTAGTTTATATGTGTGTTGGCTTGTTTGTTTGAATGTATGGGTGTCTTGTAAGCGTGCTTGCTTGTTTGTTTCAGTATGTATACAGTGTGTATATGTGTGCGTATGTGTTTGCGTCCGTGCATGTATAAGCGTATGTGTTTGCATCCGTGCCTGCTTAAGCGCGTGTGTTTGCGTGTATGCATTGTCCTGCCCGCGCCATTTGATGACAAAGCCACCGTGAACACACCTTCTTTAGCAAAAGCGCCAAAAGATCTTCAGGGGAATGGAGGCTCGCCCTGCTGTGACAGATTTCTTATTCTTGAAAATGTATGCCAGGGAGTCTTGTGTCTGTCAGTTGCTATTAGTTCCTGGGTGTCTTCAGGATTTCTTAGGCAATTGGCCCTAGCTATTTGTAACCTGTTGATTTTCTGTGCATGTGGTCTATATAGTCCTTTTCTTTCTTGTCTTAGCAGCACTTTTTTCTCTTTATCTCTGTCTCCTTAGTCTCAATTATTGTTAGAAAAATTAGAAATGTTATTTGTATGGAATGATTGATAATAAATGGTTGTTATTAATATGTGTGTTTGCCGGATAGACATGGAAAAAAATCGTTATATTTGCGAGCACAACCGTAGTATTCTTGATCTTTCAAATATCTTCTCATTACTACAAAGATTGCCACACACACACACACACACACACACACACACAAACAAGAACTTATATCAAG
>NC_061820.1:31091846-31094346 GCF_019202785.1 Penaeus chinensis | reverse complement strand
GAGAGAGAGAGAGAGAGAGAAACAGAGAATAACAGAAGTAAAAATAAAAGAAAGAGAACGCAGAGAGACACGTGAATTGAGAGAGAGAGAGAGAGGAAAAACAAAGTGAGAACGAGAAAGAGAGAAACGAGAGGTAGATAAATGAACAGAGAAAGAGAGAGAGCAAGAAAATAGCGAGGATAAAAGCTAGAAGAGGGACGAGAGAGGGCAAGGCCGAGAGTGCTGCGACGCATTACCTCTCCCTCTACCTGCCAAGTAAGTCACAGCTGTTAGCCTAGAATTACACCTTCCGCGTCCCGTGTAGAAAATGCAACGGCGTATTAGCCTTCGGGAGAATCTTTCTATTTTATCTATATCATTTTTGTTTTCGTTATTTTTGTTTGTTTGTTCTGATCAAATTAAGTGAATTGTAGAAATAGTTTAGTAAGATATCTTAATTCATGTTTTTAATTACTTAGAAATGAGGCTATTTGAGAACATCTAATGCGAATGAATAATTAAATCTATTGAATTGTAAAAATAATTCAGTAAAATTTAATGAAATGTGATACGAATTAGTTAAAGCTTGAGGGATTTATTTTCTTACTTATTATCAACTATCAAAATTCCGTGAAATTTAAAACAAAGACAATTATTTCCCCGATGTCCTTCTCGTGTGTAAGAGTGACTAATATCCTACAACAGATCTCGAGGCTAGAAAGATTTTTTTTTTTTAATCTTTTTTTTATGGAAAAGGATAATTTTTTCCTGACGACTTTTTAAGCACGAGTAGTCGTACGCACAAGTCTCGACACTCATGAATATGCGAAAAGGATATTTTGGGCGACTTTCGTTGGGATTCCGATGGGATTTTCGGCTTTTTGAGACGGAAGGTAGCCTGGTCTGAGAGTAGCTGTGGCGTTATCTGCTACATTCGAGGATTTCTGGTTAAAGTGATCATCCATTTTTTTCGACTTAAAAGACGTAGAAGAAGAAGAAAAGAGGATCGGGGTGTTATTGGATAAGTTTCTTCTCTCTCTCTCTCTCTCTCTGTCTCCCCCCCTCTGTCTCTCTTTCTCTCTCTCTCTCTCTCTCTCTCTCTCTCTCTCTCTCTCTCTCTCTCTCTCTCGCTCTCTCCCTATCCCCCCCCCCCCCCCCCCTCTCTCTCTCTCTCTCTCTCTCTCTCTCTCTCTCTCTCTCTCTCCCTATCTCCCTCTCTCTCTCCCTCCCTCTCTACCTCTCTTTCCGTGTCGCTCCCTCTCACACACTTTTTCCCTCTTTCTTGTCTTTCAATTTTTCCCATTTTATTGTGTTTTCTTCTTCTGCAGAACAAGTCCATCAAACAGCGTCAAAATCATGATGAACTGATGAAAAACAAAACAAAAACAAAACAACAACAACAACAAAAAAAGACAAAATTTTAACATCTGATAACTACAACACGAGCGAATTTAATCCCCTTTTCTCCGCATCTCGACGTCTAATGGAAACCAGATTCCCGTCGCATTTGGAATCCGCATTTTGGAATGGGAATAACAGAGGGCCGCTTGCTTCTCCGTGCAGTTGCAAGGGGATTGCACACTAATGCGCTGCTGGACATGACGTAAAGGGGTATTGGGAGAGAGGGGGGGGGGGGTTGGGGAGATGGGAAAGGGGGGTTGGGGGCATGGGGAAGGGTTATTGGGCATGGGGAGGGGGTTATGGGGCATGGAGGGGGAGTGGGTATGGATGGAGGGGGTATAGGGGGTTACAGGGTATGGAGGGGTATGGGTGGAGGGGTAGGGGGGGGGGAAGGGGATGGTAGGGTCATCTCTCCTGATTCTGGTGCTAAACATGAACTTTCTCGTGTAAGAGGCTTTCGCTGTCCAGCCGTCTGCGCGGAGGAGGGGGGGGGGGGGGGGGAGAGAAGGGAGAGGGGAAGAGTGAGGGAAGGAAAGGGAGAGGGATAGGAGGAAGGAAGGAGAGGAATACAGGGAAAGATAGGGAAAGGGAAAAGAGAGGGAAAGGGAAAGGCAAAAAGGGAGGGAGTTGGGCAAGTGAATGGAAAGAATGGGACGGGGGCGAAGGGCTGGTGAAGGGACAAGAAGAGAAAAGGAAGAAAATGAAAAGGAAGAAGAGGGAGGGAGAGGGAGAGAGGGAGAGTTGAGAGGAACAAAGATAGATAGAGATAGATAGATAGATAGAGAGATAGAGAGAGAGAGAGAAAGAGAAAGAGACAGAAGGATATATATGAATATATATATACATATATATATATATATATATATATATATATATATATATATATATATATATATTGATAGGCAGATAGATAGGTAGATAGATAGATAGATAAATAAATAGAAAGATAGATAGATAGATAGATAGATAGGTAGATAGATAGATAGATAAATGAATAGAAAGATAGATAGATAGATAGATAGACAGGTAGATATATAGATAGACAGATAGAGAGACATAGAGAAAGAGGGAGAGAGAGATGGAGAGGAGTGATAAAAAAGAGAAGAGGTAGGGGGAAACG
>NC_061820.1:31076846-31081846 GCF_019202785.1 Penaeus chinensis | reverse complement strand
TTCGTTTCTCTTTCCTTCTTCGTGGCTCTTCTTACGTTTGTCTTTTTATACCGTCTTTTTTTTTTTTTTTTTTTTTTTTTTTTTTTTTTTAGCTTATTCATCGCGTTTATTTTTATTTTCCTGCTTCCGTGTTCTCTCTAACTCTCTCTCTCTCTCTCCCTCTCTCTCTCTCTCTCTCTCTCTCTCTCTCTCTCTCTCTCTCTCTCTCTCTCTCTCTTTCTCTCTCTCTCTCTCGCCCTTTATCTATGTATCTGTCTGTCTCTGTCTCTGTCTGTTTACCTCTCTCTCTCTTTCTCTCATTCTCTCTCTCTCTCTCTCTCTCTCTCTCTCTCTCTCTCTCATTCTCTCTCTCTCTCTCTCTCTCTCTCTCTCTCTCTCTCCACAAACCTGTATGCATAATAACCCTTTCTTCTATATTCTCTTTGCTTCGAGCCAATCTGCTCATTTGCATATGCACTTTATATCCCGTATTTTCAGTCATATTTTCCCGTCATTCTTCACTTAACCGTTTACTTTTACCTTTTTATTACCACACATGAATCATATCACACTCCAGGCCTCCTCCTACCATCCCCCCCCTCTATCGAACTTCAATCTCTCCTTATTTTTCTGCCTTTTTATCCTTGCTCTCCCTATCTGACTGCGTCATTTCCCCTTTTTTTCCCCTACCTTGCATTTTCCCCCCCTCTTTCCATGCCACCTTTTCCCTTCCTTCTCTCTCTTTTACCTATCGACTGTTCCTCGACTCCGCCCCTACTTTTCCCTTCCCTTATGTTTTTACCCTACTCGCTTTCCCAACTCTGATATGCTTTTTTTCTTCTTCTTCTCTTATGTACTTGTTTTCTGCGTTCATGTTATAGTTTCCCCTCCTTTCTATCACTTTTCCCTTTCCTCTATACTATATTTCCTTCCCCTCTCTCATACTTTTCCCCTCTCTCTATACCATATATCTCGCACTTCTCTCTCACTTTTCACCTCCTTCTATGCCGTCTATTCCTCCCCTCTCTTGCACTCCCCCCCCCTTCCCTCCACCCCAGCTCCATACCGCTTTTTCCTTCCCCTCTCCCTCGCGTTTTTTCCCCTCCCTCGACCCCAGATGTTCCGCAGTTTCCCCTTAATATTCTCACACTGACCCGCTGTGGTACAACGAGCGTCTGTAAGTGAGCTTTTGGGTCTCATGACATACATGATATTACGCGTCGCTCCTGCATCTCTCTCCCCTCCCTCCTTTCCCCTCTTCTCGCCTTCCTCTTCCACGTCGCTTCTTTTCTTCCCCTTCGCGTCTTCTCTTTCTTCCCTCGTTCTCTCCTTGCGTTTCCCCTTTTTCTTTTTTTTCTTTTTTATTTCCCCTACGGTTTCTCATCTTTCGCTTGATTTGCTCTCCCTATCTTCCCTTCTTCTCCCATACTGCTCCCTCTCCCTACTACCCTCCCCTTTTCTTCACTTTTCCACTTCTCTCTCTCTCTCTGTTATCCTTCATCCTTCACCCTCGCCTCTCTTACCCATCGTCTCCGTTCTCCTCTCTGTCTCCCATGCATGCCCGTCCTTTATCTCCTCGTCTCCCCTCTTTTTCTCTTCGTTTCCCTATCTCCTCTCTTCTCTTTTTCTCCCTCTTGTTTCCCCCTCCTTATTCCCCTATTCCCTGTCTTCCCCCTTATCTCATTACCCCCTCCCCCCCTCACATTACCCCCCCCCCTCTCTCTACCATACTTCCCTCCCCTCCCTTATCCTCCTCCTATTTCTCCCTTCGGCTCGCCTCTCCTCTTACTACTCTCCCCTTATCTCCTCTCTCATTTCCCCTCCCGTCCCCTCACCCTCTCCCTTCTGTTCCATCCTCCTATTTCTCCCTTCGGCTCTCCTCTCTTCTTAGTACTCTCCCTGCCTCTCTCCTCCCCTCCCGTACCCTCACCCTCTCCCTTCCCCCTTCATCTCCCCTCCTGTCCCCTCACCCTCTCCCCTACCCCCTCTCCCTTCTCCCCTCGCCTCTCCCTACCCCCCTCTCCCTTCTCCCCTCGCCTCTCCCTTCCCTCCTCATCTTCCCTCCCGTCCCCTCACCCTCTCCCTTCCCCCTTCATCTCCCCTCCCCCCCCATCTCCCTTCTCCCCTCATCTTCCCTCCCGTCCCCTCACCCTCTCCCCTCCCCCCTCTCCCTTCTCCCCTCGCCTCTCAGAATGGCCGTTGCAGTTTGGGTCATACCGGTGTCCGTTTATATGCTCGTGCTGCTTGGTTGCCGTGGACAGGAGTTCGGTGTTCTGTTCTTGTTTTTGTTGTTGTTTTTTTGTTTTGTTATTTTATTTGTCTTTTTGTTTTATTGTTGGAGTGCAATTATCTTTTTTCTTCCCCTCCCGTCCCCTCACCCTCTCCCTTCCCCCTTCGTCTCCTCTCCCGTCCCCTCACCCTCTCCCTTCCCCCTGCATCTCCCCTCCCGCTGCCCCCACCCTCTCCCTCCCCCCCTTCGCCCTAGGGTGTCCGTTTTTGTTGTTGTCTATTGGCGCAACTCTTTTGCTGTTGTTGCTGTTTTTTGTGGATTTTGTAGTTGTTATTCGTCGCTCTCCCTTCTGTGTTTTTCTTTTGCCCTTCCAAATCTTTCTTTGATCTGTTTGTCTGTCTCAATGTCTGTCTCTGTCTCTGTCTGCCTGTTCCTGGTCCAGTCTCTCTCTCTCTCTCTCTCTCTCTCTCTCTCTTTTTCTCTCTCTCTCTCTCTCTTTTTCTTTTCCATTCTTCATGTCCCGTCCTCCTCTCTCTTCTCCCTTCCCCCCTTCACTCTCTCTCACTCTCTCCATCTTTCATCCTTATTTACTTTATCGACCTAAATCACCTCAGAAAAAAAGAGAGCAAAAAAGGAAAAAAAGAAAAAAGAGAGAGAAAGAGAAAGAGAGAGAGAGAGAGAGAGAGAGAGAGAGAGAGAGAGAGAGAGAGAGAGAGAGAGAGAGAGAGAGAGAGAGAGAGAGAGAGAGAGAGAGAGAGAGAGAAAGGGAGGGAGAGAGAAAAAAAAAACGCTAAGTGAAAGATGGCGCAAGGTCCGTAGACTGAATATTCAACGGCTCCGCATCGCCTTGGCTCTTGCAGGATCCGGGTGTAGGTGTGCAGCCTTATCAACGGTCTTCGATTCTTCCATTTCCTCTTTCCTTTTTTCGTTAACTTTAGTAATCTCTCTTTTTGATTTTTATTCTTTCCTTTTCTCTCCATTTATCTGGTCTTCCTCCTTCTCCTTTCACAATGTCTCCCTTGTTTTCTCTCTCTCTCTTTTCTCCTCACCGTATCTATCTGAAACTGCTTTTTACTTTCTTTTTTTTTTCTCACTCTTTCCCTCCCATCTTCCTCCTCTCTCTCTCCCCATTTCCCCCTCCCCTCTCCTTTCTCCCTGTCAATCCTCTTTACTCCCAATCTTCTCAACCCTGCCTCTTTCATCCCGTCTCCTTCTTCTTCCCCCTTCTCCCCCCGCCCTCCTCTTCCATCTCTCCCTCATCTCCTTCCTCTCCCCTTCTTCACTACCCTTCCTCTCCCATCTCCTCTCTCCCTATCACCCCCCAATCTCTCTCCTTCTCTTCTCCCTCACCTCCCCTCTCTCTCTTCTTCCCTTTCTCTCTCATCTCCCTTCCCCATCTCCCATCCTCTCTTCTCCTCTCCCTTCTCTCCGTCTCCCTTCTTCTCCCCCCCCCCCATCCCTCTCATCTCCTCTCCCTCCCCTCTTCCCCTTCCTTCCCTCCTTCTCCCCTCTTCTCGTCACTCTCTCTCCCTCCCATCTCCCCCTCCCTCCCCTCTCTCCCCTCCTTCCCCCCTCTCCCCTCTCCCCCTCCCCGATATTGAGTGCAATCGAAGCATCTCCAATTTTCCGTTATGATCCTTTCACCAATGGCGTGAAGGAAAGAATCTGGGCAGTTTAAAGGAAGAGTCTCTATTTATTTATGCTGAATCTCTTGCCTCAGGTATAAACGGCGTCTTGCGTTGGGATGGGGAGGGGAGGGGGGGGCATATTGATATTTTTATTATTGTGATCGACTATTCTCAATGCTATTATCGTTAATATTGTTGTTTTTGTTATTGTTGCTGTCGTTATGATGATTATTATTATTATTATTATTATTATTATTATTATTATTATTATTATTATTATTATTATTATTATTATTATTATTATTATTATTATTATTTTACTATTATTGTTTTTATTATTATTATTATTATTATTATTATTATTATTATTATTATTATTATTATTATAATTCTACTATTATTGTTATTATTATTATTATTATTGTTATTATTATTATTATTATTATTATTGTTATTATTATTATTATTATTATTATTATTATTATTATTATTATTATTATTATTATTATTATTATTATTATTATTATTATTAATATTATCACCATCATCATCATCATTAACATTATTATTATTGCCGTTGTTGTTGTTGTTGTTGTTATTATCACTATTATTATTATTATTGTTTTTGTCATCATGATAATGATAATAATAACGATAATAAGATAATGATAATAGTAATAATGATAATGAGAATAGTAATAATATAGTAATAATATAAGTGATAATAACGCTAATAATGAAAATAATAATATGATAATAAAGATAATGATTATAATGATGATGGTGATGATGATGATGATGATGATGATGATGATGATGATGATGATGATGATGATGATGATGATGATGATAATAATAAATATTATAATTATAGTATGATAATAATGATAAAGATAATAATGAAAATATAATAATAATAATAATAATTATTATTATTATGAAAATAATGATAATAATAATAATAATAATAATAATAATAATAATAATAATATTAATAATGATAATAATGATAGTAATGACGATAATGATGGTGATAATAATAATAATAATAATGATGATAATAATGATAATGATAATAACAATTACAATAACAATAATAATGATGATGATGATAGTGATAATAATAATGACAATAATGATAATGATAATGATAATCATGATGG
>NC_061820.1:31051846-31066846 GCF_019202785.1 Penaeus chinensis | reverse complement strand
ACAAGCACTCAAAGAGGGACACAGATCTAGCTGGCCAGAGGTTCCCGAGCTCCTTCAAAATTACGTGTGACATTTCCATCCCAGTAAGAGCAGGGGCAAGAAACACTAAACTTACCACGCTCGTTCCTCTACCCTAGTTCTGGCCATCAATCAACGTCTCCCTTTCCCTTTCTCCCTTCGGCCAACTGTCTCCTATTCTCTTTGCTCTCTTTTCTTACTTCAAATAACTCCCTCGCTCATGCCTTTCTCCTCCTTTCGGTTGATCAAAAAGAGGGAAAAATTCTCATTTCAAATAACTCTCTCGTATTTTCTTCTTCTCCTTTTAAGTAATAAAAATAAAATATCACTTGAAATAACTTTCTCTCCTATTTTCGTATTTTCCTTTCAGTTTGCTCTCATTTTTCACTTTTTAGTTAACTTCTCTAATTCTTTTTTCCCTATGTTTGATTTTCTTCTTTTCTCTCGTATCATTTCAGACAACTCCTTTATTCCTTTCCTGTGCTTTTAGTTATTCATCTTTTATTTTTTTTGTTCTTTTCTGCCTACCTCATTTCATTTTGCTTTTAATTAAGTTTCTTTTTTATTCACTTAAAATTGTTCCCTCCCTTCTTTCTTCTTGGAATTCAGCCATCCCTCTCTCTTCAAATGTCCATCTCCTTTCTCTCTTCTCCTTTTACCTGACCTTTTATTTTCAGTTGACTCCTCTCTCTTTCTCTCACTAGCCTCCCTTTACCTAACGCCCTCCCTTTTTCATTAATTCTTTAAACAATCCTTCCTCATTTCGCTCTCCTCTCTCTCTCTCTCTCCTCACCTCGACTTCCTTCAAATAACCTTCCCCCTTTATTCATTCTCCCTTTCTCTCTTCCGACCTCAATTATCCTCATTTTCAGCCAACCTTCTTCGACCCCGTTTTTATTTTGATTTTCCCTCTTAATTTGTATTTCTTTTTAACCTCCCCTTCCCTCCACCGCAGAACTGGCACGACTACAAGCTCCGTTGGAATCCCGATGACTACGGAGGCGTGGAGATGCTCTACGTCCCCTCGGAGCACATCTGGCTGCCCGATATTGTGCTCTACAACAAGTGAGTACAAAGGCTATTTTCCTGTGTCTCGCCGGTATGATTGTCGTATTTACTACTGTAGTTGTGTGTGAACTAGGTAATGCAGGAAGGAAAAAGTGCCGGGAGGTGAGATTCAGAAAGGGAAACCATTGTGCCTGTCAAAGGATATGCATATATATATATATATATATATATGAATATATATATATATATGTATATATATATGTATATATATATTTACAATATATATATATATATATATATATATATATATATATGTATATGTATATATATTTACAATATATATGTATATATATAAATAGGGGTAGTAGAGAGAAAATAATATCTCTCTCTCTTTCATCTTATATTTTGAAAAGATTCTTAAAGCACTATTTTCCTATGATTTTTTTTTTCTGAAAGCTCATATATAAATATATATATATATATATATATATATATATATATATGAGCTCATATATATATATATATATATATATATATATATATATATATATATATATATATATATATATATGAGCTTTCAGAAAAAAAAAATCATAGGAAAATAGTGCTTTAAGAATCTTTTCAAAATATAAGATGAAAGAGAGAGAGATATTATTTTCTCTGTACTACCCCTGTTGTAAATATCGAATTATATCTAACATTACGTTTCGTTTATAAGACAGCGATCTCGTTCCAATACTCGTACAGCTCGTAGCGTAAATGTACCCTGTGCGTTGTAGCCAGAGTTCGTACTGAGGATATTACCACACAGAATAATTGCCTAATTATCTTCTCCGGAAATTAGTTAAGTAAGAGAAATTAACACTGGCAGAAGTATGTGTACACAGTCATCCTCTTTACAACTGGCAGTATTGTTGTTAATTAGCTTTTTGTACCACACAGATATATTACTCTGAGAATTATTTTTTTTCACCCTCTTAATTGTAGAGAGGAGGTGCTATTTTACAGGATATATATAGAGAAGGAGTATGCGTAGAGTAGATATAACTACTACTTGGAAAATTCTGAAGCGTTCAATTCTTGTGGGAAATCATCCAATGGTTTTGTAAGTAAAACGTAGGTAGTCATTTCCGCAGAGTTATCTGATGTTCGAGGGGGTTGGACGAAATTGGAAATAGTTTGAAATATTGAGAATGTATATATAACGAGTTTGGATCAAGTATGCTAATGTGCAAAATGCAATGACTAGTAATCCAGCTTTCCTATGAGTGGCAAACGAGATAGCTTTTTTTCATTTTTTTGCGTTTTAAGCTTTACTGGTGAACCTTTGATAATCATTATATTAACTTTGATTACAATTGTGACTGCTTATTATGTTAATGCTGATAATGTTGCTAAGGGCGATGAGGATGGTAATGATAAAGATAATCAAAAAATATTATTGATAAGCTTCCAGTGAATCCAATTTGCTTCCTTGCATGAATTTCAAAAATATCTAATATGAAGACGGTAAAGATATCACCCAACACTAAATTAACGGTGTTCGGATGAAGCGTGGATTTACACCCTCGTCATCCCTGCTACTAATGCCTGTGGATTTGGAGAGCAATTCACGGGGCGGAAAATAACGCAGCCTGTACGACCCAAATCGTGGGTGAGAGTGTTGTCATTAAAACAACCGGCTGGTTTGTCATTACCCTTCCTATTTTCCTATCCTGTCTCTCCTCTTTATCCCCGCTATCTCCCTTCTCCTTTGCTTCCTCCTCTTTATCCTCACTTCCCTCAATTTAATCGCTCTTCCCTCCATCTCCAGCTGAAATAAGAAATATATTTTCTAGGCGGTCTGTGCAAGTAATTATGGCTATTCGGTAAAGCCGAAATTCCTATAAAGTCGAGGTGTCAGCGCTGGGAATGGCAAAGGTCCTGTTTAGAGGAGGGAAAAAAAAGTCAAACAAAAACCGTGGGTTAATGAGAAAAGAATTCGGGCGGGGGAGGAGGAGGGGGAGGAGGGGAGGGGTAGAAGTAGGGAGGGATGAGAAAGCAGATTTTAGGAGGCGCGAGGAGGGGGGGGGGGGATGGGGAGGAGAGGGGAGATGAGAAGAGGGGAGGGGAGGGGAGGGAAGGGAGCGAAGGGGATGGGAAGAGAGGAGGGGAAGTGTTATTAATTTTGGGTGACAACGCTTACTTATCTGCACATATGGGCGTGTGTGTATGTGTGTGTGTATAAGAGAGAGAGCTAGATCGATAGATATATAGATAGATAGATAGATAGATAGATATAGAGATAGATAGATAGATAGATAGATAGATAGAGAGAGAGAGAGAGAGAGAGAGAGAGAGAGAGAGAGAGAGAGAGAGAGAGAGAGAGAGACAGAGGGATGAACAGAAAAATAGAGAGGCACTAGATACAACAAATAACATACGATAAAGAAGGAAAAGCCCCAAAACAGAAAGTCGAACCGACAGAGAAGGTGTGACCGCATCAATATTTCCCCGAGCGGCCCCAGCCTCCTTCAGCACGGTGGTAGAGCGACCCTGTTATATAAGACCCCCGAGGCAGAGTGATGTAGAGGAAGTCGCTGCTTCTTTGATGTCAGTCAGCTGATTGGAGAGGAACAAGGGGAGAAAGCGGAGAGGGAAGGGGGTAGGGGTAGGTGGGCCGTGGGTGAATTAGGGGGGGGGGGGTTAGTGGGGTTGGAGGGGGAAGGCGAGAGAGTGGGATTAAGGTTGTGGCAAGAAGGGGTTTCTCGTTGATGTGTTCTTGATGTTGATTTTAGTGTTTGATTCCATCCTTGCGTTCCGGATGACTGTCATTGCAGATGATGATGCTGTGCGGTGCAGTAGTAGCGTTCTCTTCTAGTAATCTAAGTGACCTGACTTCAAAACCTTGTTAGTAGAGGGGCAACTCCGGCCGTTCCTTGCACAGAAAGAGTATTTTAGGAGCACAGTAAACGAATAGTTGCAATTTGACCGATATCACAATAGCCTGTCACCAATCCCTAAATCATTATTATCCTTATCCTTTATCCAAAACTCCCTAAACTAATCCCTAAAATCCCGAATACTAACATGCCTAATATCCAAAAAGAAAAAAGGATAATAACGAACGTCTAATGCAAATCAACATGTGCCCAGACGTCGCGCGATGTGAGAGGCCGATCGCATTAAACCGCGCCGATGTTTTGCTCGAGGAACCCCGCATGGTGTGGATCCCCCGCCGCTCAAGGGGGGATAATGGCATGATGTTGTTGTCTGCGAAAATGGGGAAAATTGATAAGGCTCGTGGAGGCTTCGTTAATTAGATTGCGCTGTTGTTCTTGGGAGGACACACTTAACTTCCATGCGTAGACACAAGACTTACACAGGCATGCACATATACACACGCGTGCAGACACACACACACACACACATGCAAATAGATAGACAGATAGACTGACAGGTACAGATAGACAGATAGATAGATAAATATGTAGATAAATAGATAGGTGTAGCATATGTATGAGGAAATATTTGTTTTAATATATATATATATATATATATATATATATATATAAATATATATGTATGTATATATGTATGTGTGTGTCTGTGTATGTGTGTGTGTGTGTGTGTGTGTGTGTGTGTGTGTGTGTGTGTGTGTGTGTGTGTGTGTGTGTGTGTGTGTGTGTGTGTGTGTATAGGTAGATAAATAGACAGGTAGATAGATATATATATATATATATAGATAGATAGATAGTCAGATAGATAGATAGACAGACAGGCAGATAGACAGACGGACAGACAGAAAGACATATAGGCAGAGAGATAAAGATAAAAAAAAAAAAAGGTAGATAGATATAAGACAGATAAAGGGAGAGGCAGGAATGCCCTCATATCGAGGCAGACAGCGACAAAAGGAGAGAAGTGAAGATGCGAATGTTTTATTCATAAACGCCAACTCGCATGAACGTGGACCTGAAGTAAAGGAAAGGCTGCGAGTGGTATAGAAATAGATTCCATTAGCTATCACAAGGACACGAATTGTCGTCCGCATACCTGCACACACACACAGACACACACACACACACACACACACACACACACACACACACACACATATATATATGCATATATACATATATATATATATATATATATATATATATATATATATATATATATATATATATATATATATATATTTCTGTGTGTGTGTACAAATGGCAAAAAGATTTATAGCGAAATACATAGATAGATAGTAAGGCAGATTAATAGAAAAATCGTCTGATAGAAAGAAAAATATATATACATATATTCATGTATATATAGATATATATAAATATATATACACACACACACACACACACACACACACACACACACACACACACACACACACACACACACACACACACACACAGACACACACACACACACACACATATATATATATATATATATATATATATATATATATATACATACACACACACACACACACACACACACAAACACACACACACACACACACATATATATAAATATATATATATATATATATATATATATATATATATATATATATATATATATATATATATACACACACACACACACACACACACACACACACACACACACACACACATATATATATATATATATATATATATATATATATATATGTACATATACATATATATATTCCTGTATGTGTTTATATTTATACAAATGGCAAATAGATTGATAGAGAAATACATATATATATAGTAAAGCCGATTAACAGAAAAATTGACTGACAGAAAGAAAAACGGGGCGATCCGCTTGGAAGGATCGGCTCGCCCGCGCCGACAGGGACCCAGATCACGGGTCTCTTCGCAGGGAAAGCCTGGGGAGAGTTTTTATTTGTTTAATATCCAACTCTCTGAAGTACCGGAAACTCATTTTGTTGTTTACGATAGCTGTATTAGATATAAAATAGAGAAAAGAAAAAAACTCTTGAGCGTTCCTTATGAGAAAAGCCAAGTCTTGGTGTTATTGGATCATAAACCTCAACCAAATTGTCTACAAGTTTAAGACAAGGCATCTTCAGGTTGTGTGGTTGTGTTGGTTGTGGTTGTCTGGGCGTGGGAGTGGAGAGAAGGGAAAGGAAATTGTGGTTGCGTGTTTGTTAGCGTGGGAGTGTGTGGAGAGAAGGAAAAGGAAATTGTGGTTGCGTGTTTGTTAGCGTGGGAGTGTGTGGATCAAAGGGAAAGGAAATTGTGGTTGCGTGTTTGTTAGTGTGGGAGTGTGTGGTAAAGAGACGAGAAAAGAACGTATGGTTGTGAGGTTGTAGACTCGGACGTGGGGTGGAACGAAGGGGGAAATTTATTTTTGTGTGGTTGTGGGTGTGCGGGTGTGGAAGTGTGGTAAGAAGTGATAAGAAATTATAGTTATGTGGATGTGGGTGTGGATGTAGAATGGTGTGGTGGGAAGAAAATGAAAAAAAAGAAATTACAGTTGTGGGGTTTTGTAAATTATAGGAGTGTGAGAGGGAAAGACAAGTATAGGAATGTGTAGACGATAAAAAAATGGGTGGCTGAAGGTACTTCGAAATAAAAGTTTATAGTAAAGAGACAAAGAAAAGAACGAATCGAAAAGGCCGAAAAAGAAGAAGGACTTATATAATAAATGATAAACGAGTGAAAACAAATGCTGTAACTTAGATGATAAAAGACAACAAACTTGAAAAAAACTGACACAGAATAAAAATAAGAAAGAAGGAGAGAGCGAGAACCAGAAGGCGCTTGAGAGCAAGGGGGGGAGGGGGGAGGCGGGGGCGGTGGAAGTAATAGACATTGGAACATATAACAACACTCACAGCATGGAGTGTACACGAGCTGGAGAATATTAGTTAAGGCTCACATCGTCAGCTGGTGAGATGGGGAGAGGGGGGAGGGGAGAGGAGAACACGGAGGAAGAGGGAAAGGAGAAGCAGGAGGGAAGGGGAGAATGGAAAATGGAAGAGGGGCAAAGGAGAGAGAGGAGAGAAATGAAAAAAGGGAAGGAGAGATCAAAGGGAAAAGGAAAAGGGGGAGGAGGGAAAGAGGAGGAGAAAGAGAGAGAGGGGAGAGGGAAAGGGAAAGGAGAGAGTAAAGAGTAAAGAAGACGAGAAGAAAGGGGAAAAGAGAAGGGATTGATGAGGGGACAGGGAAGGAGAGTAGGTTGATAAAAAGAGAGGGAAGGTGAGAAGGGGAAAGGAGGGGGAAGTAGAGGGGAGGAAAGTGAAGAGGAGAAAGGAAATGAGTGAAAGCAAGGAGGGAGAAGAGAGGGCAGAAAGACCTGCTAGAAAGAAAAAAGGTAAAAAGGGAGATAGAAAAGGAGAAATAACAGAAGAGGAGCACATAAAGAACAGAGAAGGAGAGAGAGAAGGAGAAAGGGTAAAGAAAGGATGAAGAATAGGGAAAGGCAGTAAGAAGGAGAGGGGAAAGGGAAGAGGAGAGGAAGAGGGGAAGAGCGGAAGAGGGGAAGAGGGGAAGAGAGGAAGAGGGAGCCGCTCTGGTGAACAGATCCCCCTTACCAAGTAGTTTTCGCTGAAATTTAAAGATGAAGGCAGCAGAGGTTGGACACCATATTTCAAGATGCAGGATAAGTGAAGCTTAATTAAATTTATGGCTATTATACAACACTCGGGAGTTATGAATAGATAACACTCTCACGTGGGTGGATTTTCAAAGTGATAATTAAAAAAAAAAAAGAAGAAGAAAAAAAAGTTATGCCGGAGAATCGAATAACGTCACTTCAGTTTCCTCGCGAAGTGTCGGGCGTAAACCTAAGAAATAGTGGTTATTCCCAAGATCCGTTTTCCCAGAGCGTATTTCACCCCCCTCCCCCCCCCCCATCAGCGAAGAAAGTCTGAAAAAGTTGGGAAGTCAAGATGCTAATTAGATATGCATGAGCGAGGTCATTGTAATTAGGCTGACGAGAGCACATTGTACTGCCACCTGAATAAGTCGCGGCTTAAAAGGATGGGGACGCTTGGTGTGTGGGGGGGGGGGGGGGTGCTCATAAGTGAGTACACACAGGCACAGTACACACAGCCGCTCATGAACATTCGTACGCGTACAGAAATGTACAGAAACATACGCACGTACGAATACACATACACATGCAACCGCGCACACAAACGAACACAAATTTACACACGAAAAGCGTGTATACAGAAATGCGTAGAGTTAAAGGCATATGCTCTTTCACTTAAGAAAATCCATAAGCACATGGACACAGATACGGACGCTAACGCATCCTGTCACACACACACACACACACACACACACACACACACACACACACACACACACACAGTAAACACAGACACACTCTTATATACACATTTCCTCTTATTTCTTCATGTCCGATCTTACCTCTGTTTGTTTTGACAAGTTTGCAATGTAAGTGCATGTTGATATGTTAATATGTGTGTGTATGTGCACGTGTTCATGCATATATATACGTGTTTGAATATACCAACTAACCACTAGATACGCAGAAACCTATATTTATGAGAGAGAGAGAGAGAAAAAAAAAAAAAAAAAAAAAAAAAAACGCTCGACCTCACACGGGCACGTGGACAAATACAAAATGAATATTGCAAAAAGACCGAATTCAAGGCGAAGACCCAACTTGCATAGACAGTGAGCCGGAGGATATAAGGGATGCGAGACATACGTCTGATAAAAGAGGGAAGAAATTCAACGAGAAAATCGTAGTCTATGCGGGTGATGGGTTCTTGGTAGGGGGGGAGGGGGTAGGATGGGGTGGAAGGGGTTGTAACTGGGGAGGGGATAGGGGTTATGGGGGTAGAGAGGTGGAGTAGTAGGGTTGGTAGGAGTGGGAGGGGGTGGATGAGAGTGGACGGTGGAAGGGGTGGAAGGGTGGAGTGAGGGGAGGCAGGGTTAAGGACGACAGGGTGGAGTGATGGGAAGGGTTGAGGGGTGCAAAGGGTGGAAGGATGGAGGGTGGAGCAGGTGGAAGGGTGGAAAATGGAGGAAATGGAACGGTGGAGGTGGAGGACGGGTGGAAGGATGGAGGTGCATGGGGTAGGAGAAGATAACTTAGAGAAAAGTGGAGAGGGAGAGGAATGTGAAAGAGGAATGGAGCAGTGAAGGGAGGGGAGGGGAGGGGAAGGGGGGGGGGGGCTCTCAATAAATGGAACGGACGGAAATCGAAGATGATGCAGGCAATTGAAAGTGAAGCGGAAGTTGAGGCTGAACGTGAGGTGAAGTTAAAGGGTAAATGCAATTAGAATAGCGATGAGGAAGGCTGTCATGTTTTTCTTTTTCTCTGTTTCGGTGATGAAATACTCGAAAAAAATATAAAATTGTGCGATAGGGTTTTATTATTCAGATATAAGAAAATGGATTTAGAAAATAATGTTCACTATATATATATATATATATATATATATATGTATGTATATATATATATATATATATATATATATATATATATATATATACATATATATATATATATATGTGTGTGTGTGTGTGTGTGTGTGTGCAGACACAAACCCACAAACACAGTTAGACAGCTAGATAGATAGATAATAAATAGATATATATATAGACAAACCGACATGTCTCTGTTTATGAATAACTAACACTCTTCACCGTATTCTTGCATTTACACATTTATTTATTCATTCGACATGCGACTGACTACCCAAACAATTACCCTTTCATCACTTTACGAATGTTGCCTCATACTCTTCTTTTCCTGATATAGAACAAAATAGAATTTCCCCTCCGGCGTGAGGAAAGCAACAAGCGAGTATGAAAACAGATTTAACTTTCCCTTCTCGGTGACAGTCGGGTCCCGCCCTGAGTGTAACAGCCACTCTAAGATGGAGAAAATGAAAACCACTTTGCGAGGGGTACTTCCAAGGGTATGTGTGCGTCGGGATGCTGGGGAAGGTGGGAGGAGGGGGGGGAGGCGGGGATGAGCACTGTGTAAGGGAGAGAGAGGGAGGGAGGGGGAGGGGGTGAACATGGCAAGGCAGGGTGGGTAGAGAATGTGAGAAAGAGAGGGAGTAGGAGTTAGGAGAGGGAGTAGAGCCCACGAGCGGTTAGGGAACGGGCATTAGGGAAATCATGTTCTATAATGTTTGGGGAGTTTCGACTTGGGTGTGCATATTACGAGTATGTGCGTTGTCGACCGTAGATTTAGATCCCAGGAAAATGTGCTGTAGGAGAGCTAGAAAGAGAGAGAGAGAGAGAGAGAGAGAGAGAGAGAGAGAGAGAGAGAGAGAGAGAGAGAGAGCAAGGGAGGGAGGAAGGGAGGGAGGGAGGGAGAAAGAGAGATAGAGAAGAAAGGAGAGAGAGATAGATAGATAGATAAATAGATAGATAGATAGATAGATAGATAGATAGATAGAGAGAGAGAGAGAGAGAGAGAGAGAGAGAGAGAGAGAGAGAGAGAGAGACATAAACACATATAAACACTAACAAACAAGCACACGTATGCACACACACACACACGCACACACACACACACACACACACACACACACACACACACACACATGTTGGGAGAGAAAGAGTAGGTGAAAACAGGAGGGAGTGTATTTGATATGTATAAACGGTCCAGTGGTTTCCGATTTGATTGCAATGAACCCTGAAGGGCCGGTTTCTGACTATAGATTTTGTTCCAGAAAATGTGTGTATACTAGAACAAAATTGTATAGAGGGTGAAGGATAGAGGAAAGGAAGAGGGAGAAATGGAGAGATGAAAATGATTAATAGACACACACACACACACACACACACACACACACACACACACACACACACACACACACACACACGCACACACACACACACACACACACACACACACACACACGCACACACACACACACACACACACACACACACACACACACACACACACACACACACACACACACACACACACACACACACACGTACATATACCCACAGAAATATATGCATAATAAAGTGACAGCCCATTAATTAAGGATGATTAGAAATAATAATAGCAGTGATAGCAAGTATGATGGATGAATAAACATGCATTGCTAGAGATATATAAAGAGATATAGATATATAGATAAACAGATGAAAAGAAAGATGGATATAAACCTATTGACAGATAGACCGATATTGCTATGTACATATATAGACAGCCAAACAGACATACGTAGGCAGAAATGGGCAGATAAATTGGAAACGGTTAAATAGATAAACAGATAAACATACAAACAAGTATAAAATAGGAATGACTGAGACAAAAAGAGAATGAGTGAGAGTGAGAGACCCTAGCGTTTTCGAATGGGTTACAATCAGTAGTGAAATGGGGGTTTTTACGCGTAGATTTAATTCCGGTGTTACATCCGATATAGTATCCATATCGGACAGAGGGGCCAGGTTGAGAGAAGTGGGAAAAGGGCGGGGGAAATCCATACTGGTAAATTGATTAATGGAACGGATAGATAGATAGATAGGTAGATAGATAGATATATATAGAGAGAAGTGAGAGATAGAAATCAAGTTAGAGAGAGAGAGAGAGCGAGAGAGAGAAAGAAAGAAAGAGAGAGCACGTGGGCGAGAGAGAAAGAGAGAGAGGGGGAGAGGAGAGAGCACTGGTTTAAATCGCGTTCCCCACAACTTCCCCTGAGACAAATTTGACGCCTTCTTTCCCCCCGCTGATAAGAGGAGAGAGGCGGCTGCTGTAAGACTCTTCAGGAGACGCTGGCACACTTGACCACGTTAATTACTTCATTATATGAGGTCGTCTTTCGCTCTAGGACTCCGGAGGGTCACGGTGATTCCCTCTTTGCTGTCTGTTATTCTCTTTCTCTCCTCGGCTTTTCACTCGCGTCGTGTTCCCGTTCGCGTGCTTATCCCTCTTCCCCTTTTCGATACTAGTAAGGCAGTTTCATCGCCTCTTCTATTTACTTGTTTCCTCTTGTTCTGCTTCTTCTTATTTTCTTCTATAGACGATTTTGTCTCTTGTCTCTGCTCCTTTGTTTTGCTTTGATGTCTGTTATTATTGTTATTATTATTTACATTCTCATCACTCTTATTTTTTTGTCATTCTCTAGCTTCATGTTACTTCACTTTTTCATTCCTTTTTATTTATCGCTCACTTTTTTCTTTTCTTTTCTTTTCTCGTAGCTTCATCTTCGACCCACCTCTTTGTTTATTACTATAATTTTTTTTCTTCTACTGGCCCTCAAATTCTCTCATCACACATGTTCCTTCATTTTTCCCCTTCACTTTCTTTATCATCTTCACTCTCACCTTGTATTCCTTTCGCCCAACAACAAACGCACACTTATTGCCTCGAGAATTTTGCTTTCAATTTAAGCTCGTTTTCCCCCCTTCCACATTCAGTCTGCACTCGCCAGTATAAGTGAGATGAAATTGTTCAAAAAAGGAAAAACAAAATATTGTCTAGGTGAGAGAGGAGAGAGAAATTGGGAGGGAGGGAGAGGAATGGAGGTAGAAAATATATCTGTATATAGCAAAGGTATGAATGAGAATGCATATCAGAACAAGAGATGTATTTAGCCGGTTTCATTTATATCTTCGTCAAAAATACAGTTCATATCTGTACATATTTTTTTTTCTCTGTTTCTTTCTTTACTTCACTCTCTCTTTTCTTCTCTTCCTTCTGTCCTCCCTCCTTTTCATGTCCTTCCCTACTTTCCTTTTGCATTGGAATTTCGAAAGAAAGATATTGAAAGAGAAAGAGAGGAGGAGATAAAGAAAGAAAGAAAGGAAGATAATCACAAACGGTATAGAGAGAATAACAGTATAAAACATAAAAAAAAAACAGTCAGTACGTTTTAGACCAGAAAGTTATGTTCACAAAGGGGGAAAAAAGCTATCATTTATTTCTGTTTTCACAATGGTCGGCCCGGAAAAGAGGTAGCCAAGCCATGGATATGTTAAGCCCCAAATCCAATGTCCTTCTTTGTTGCGAAAATCCTTAAAAGGAGATTTACCGTCGGACAAACAAGGCGTTTCTCAATTCTCTCCCAAGAAGCTTTACAAAACCTTATAAGATAAGCCGAGAGCGTGTTGTCGCAAGTTCAGGGATACAGAGCAAAGAAGAGCGCTAAGGTGTTGACCTGCCACTCCGAAATGAAGAGGAATGGCCGATGATTCAAGGAGTCGAAGGCACAACTGCAGGAATTCGGACGGAATAGAAGGGTGGCACACTCGGAGAGGTAGTGGGATGTTTGTCTTTCTCTGTTTGTCTGTCTGTCTCTGTCTCGTCTCTGTCTGTCTCTCTGTCTGTCTCTCTCTTTCTCTCTCTCTCTCAAGAACCCCTCTCTCTGTGTGTCCCCCCCCTCCCTCTCGTTCTCTTTCTCTTTCTCGTCTTCACTCCCCGCCTCTCTCTTTCTCTCCTCCACCATTCCCCCTCTCTCTCTCTCTCTCTCTCTCTCTCTCTCTCTCTCCCTCACACCTTCTTTCCCTCCCGTCCCTCCCCTCTCCCCCTTCCCCCTTCTCCTTGCCTCTCCTCTCTTTCAGATTTCCGTCCAAAAGACTACAAAAGGTGTAGGGTAGGAGGGGAGGGGGGGGGGGGTGATAGGCAGGATTGAAACGAAGACATGCTAAGATCTTTCTATTTATATTTCTTTTCGCTTTTTTTTTTTCTTTAGGTGTCATCTTTGCTGTTTTGTTCAAGTAGAGAGGCGAATGATGTTCTTTCCTCGTGTTTATCATCTTCGGGATTTCTTTCAATGCGTAGGAATTACAGCGACAGCATGTGAGATGAACGAAGGTAATTCTTTCCCTTTCTCTTTGTTTTTCTTCCAGGTATCTTCTTTCTTTCATTAAAGCAAGGGGGTAACTCATCTTCAAAATTCCGTTCAATTTCGGAGGGAAAAGGGAAGATAGGGACGACATATCATTAAGTTAATGAGGTCTTTGGTGTTTATATTGCCTCTCATATTCTCCTTTTATTCGGGTGAAAAATCACTTTTCAGATTTTACTCAAACGAGGAAGCGATACTTTGCGGAGGTATCACTGGTATTAATGTTGCTGAAGTTTCCTTTATTATTTTTCAAGTGATATAAGGGAAAAAAAAATGGTATTGGGATTCTATATCGATATCTGTTCAGGACGTTTTATCTATTTAATTAAGTTATTCCCTAAAGGTGAAAAATAACTTCAAACGTTTTCTTTTATGATCAGTATCCGGAATTCTCAAAACGACCTTCAGTGGAATTTTTTCTGTTGCTCAAAATTAGTAATTGGAAATTCAGCTTTGGTTCGTAAATAGAAAAACAAAATATAGAAGGAACAAAAAATGTAAAATGTACAAAGGACGAACGAGGGGGAAGAAAATGCAATGATAAAAGGTGGGTATACTAACCAAGAGAAAGAGAAGGAAATGGAGGTATTAGCGGATGAGAGAGTATGGAAGGGATGACGTTATAGGCGCTGGAGAGATGGACGACATCACGTGGAATTAGTTACGGAGGCCGTCTTAAAGGAGAAGACGTGCGGGGCGGAAGGAGATGGAGACGCCGGAGGAAAGGGAGAAGGATCGCACACACATACACACGCACACGCAAACACACATATACACACGAGCACACACACACACGCACACACACACACACACACACACACACACACACACATCCACACACACACACACACACACACACACACACACACACACACACACACACACACACACACACACACACACGTCCACACACACTTACACACACACACACACACACACACACACACACACACACACACACACACACACACACACACACACACACATCCACACACACTTACACACACACACACACACACACACACACACACATCCACACACACTTACACACACACACACACACACACACACACACACACACACATACACACACACACACACACACACACACACACATCCAGTCTCAAACATACACGTGTACACCCACGTACACACCCACGCACACACAA